>NW_023461406.1:0-26254 GCF_013731165.1 Rhagoletis pomonella
AAAAAAAAACAAAATGGAATTGATGAAGTGTATGATTGCGGAAAATGATCATCAAGTTGGGTTATGACAACCTTCTGCTTGGCATTTTTATGTTTTATGTTGAAACAATATTTTTTTTTTCATATAATTTTTTTAATTCACAGTTTATTCAAAAGTAATCACGAAACTTGATGGAAAATAAACGAATGTGAATAAATGCAATAAATCGTGTAGCGTGGAAAAAATATTAAAAAGATATTACACACACAATTGAATTGAAAATAAATTTTGCTATTAAAAAGCGCTCAAACGCTGAATAAGCATGAAAATAGCTTAAGCAACAATTGAGCATCAATGGATTTTGCAGTGGCCGGGCAACCTAAAAATAATGTGGCTGGGAAAAAAAGAGTTCGCTGATAGAGGAGTAATAGCGGCATACACTGTATAAAAAATTGATTAAAATCAAATGAAAAAAAAAATTATATAAAATAAAGTAAAATTAACTTAAATGCAAAAAAAAAATTTAAAAGAATAAAATTAATTAAATCAAATTTTAAAAATTCGAAATATGTTAAATGGAATACATATAAGTAAAATTTATGAATTAGTAAGGAAATAGGAAGTAAAATATAACAAACGCAAAATAAGAAAAAATAAATTAATTAAGTAAAACTGCAAAAACTATGATATATAAAAATTTTGCAGCTTACAACAACAATAATAAATTTCAAAACAAGAAAAAATTTTAATTGTTTAAAAAAAAAAAAAAAAAAAAAGTTTAAAGTAACAAAAAATATAAAAAATAAACCTAAGTCAAGCAAAAATTCAAAAATACAAATTTTGCAAATCTATAAAAAAACAAAAAACGAAAGGAGTTATTAAAATTTAAAAATTAAAATAGAATGTTAAACAAAATTAAATTATGTACATAAAACAGAAAAATTTGGTGAACAATATACATATACAGCCTTATCATGAGTTTAATTTTCACCGAACCGGTTCAATTTTCACTATTGGTTTCCAAAATTTTCGGGTGAATTTTTTTTCGGATGAAACTCAGGATATAAACAAAAATGTTACAAATTTTGAATTAAGTAAAAAATAAAAGAATTTTGCAAAATTTAAATTCCAACAACACCAAAATCAAAGCAATTCTCACTGCACTCTTATGATCCAATTGCATTTCACGGTAGCCTAGTTAGCTGTGTTATTCAATTTACTTTTACATCATATGGATTATGAAAAGAGAATTGTATGTATGTATGTACATAAATCACGGCTGCTTGGCACACAATAAAAAAAAAATTGTAAAAAATAAACAAAGTAAATGCATAATACGAGTACCAAAAAACAAATATTTGCTTTCCCAATTTGGAACTAGTTTAGGGGCGAAAGAATCATAATTGCGAGCCTGTTTCTGTTGCACAGCTGCACAAAAATGCAAACCGCAAGCGAGCGATGAATTGCATGCCACAAAATTGTTAAAAAAAAAAACAACAGATGCAGTCTGCGCGCTGATTGGGAATACGAAGGTGAGGGCTATAATTTCTAAATGGGTGAGCGTTTACAGAGCAAAAATGTATGTACAAAATTGTATGTATGTGCGGATGTGCATGTGTTTACACACACGCAAATGGAAATATGGCTTCTTCGTCCGCTCATTGTATTTGGGTGTTAAGCCGCTCATTTTTTTCATTGAATAGGGTTAACACTCACATGCAATTAAAGGCGATTGTAGTTTTTGTATAAGCCGTGCCGAATTCTTTTTATGAACTGACAAATAACGTAACTATGTATGTATGTATGTATGTATGCTTGTTTATGTAATCATATACGAGCAGAATCAAATTGGCATGAAATTGTGGCAGCAATAAAGGGTCGTACTGTTGGTAAGCAATTCACAATCGCATTAAGTATGAGATTATGAGCGAATCGTGGGAAAACTTAAATCCAATTAGAAGATTTTTTTTTAATATTAATTAAATTTGAAAAAATTATAGAAAACGTGCAAATTCAAACAATTATAGAAAATTTTGACATGAAATTAAAAAAAAAATATTTATTTTTTAATACAAAATTTTGTAATAATTTTATTAATATCTAACAATTAAAAACTTCTCTTTTGCGGCAATTTCGAATAAATTTATGAACACGAAAAATTTGGTTGAAAATTTATTGAAATTTTTTTTTCATAAAAATACATCCTCAGTGCAAAAAGTAAAAAGTTATAGTATTCAATTTTTGTAGTAAATGCTTTTTTGGCAAAAATTTTCAATATTTCTTTTGAGGCACAAAATTTGCGAAAGAAATTATTGCAACAAAAACTTTGCTCCAAAATTTTTAGTGCAAAAAAAAGTTTCAAAGTTTATGTATGTAGATACTAAGCTAATAATAAAAGAAATGTTATCAATAATTTTTTTAAATTCTAATTTTTGTATCTACATGCACATATCGCACACCTAGATCTAAAGTGCGATCAACTAAAAAAAAAAAAAAATTTATTGCGATTTTTTTTGCATAAATCGATTCATAGGACTTACATCCAATTAATGTGAATATTTTTTTCTTCATTATTATATAGATATTCAATAGAGTTGAATCTGTATGATCCACAAGCAGTTATATTCCCACTCTGTTTATTGAGTTAGCTCACTTTAGATCTAGATGTGCGATATGTACTTTGAAACTTTTTTGTGCGAAGTCTATTCCCTCACTTCGGCTTTGAGAAAATTTAGAAGCCAAAAAGTTTAGGTGAAAATTTTTGGTACACATTTTTTTGTAAAAAAATTTTGAAGTAGTGTTTTATCGAATAATATTTTTTGAGCTATACATTTTCCGATTAACAATTTTCGAAACAATTTTTATAAAAAAAATATTTTGAAACAGGTTATGATTACTTTAAATTTAAAACTAGTAATTACAGGCCGTGTCTACATACAATCGTTTGTAATTTATTAGGCGATTTTTTTCATTACCATTTAAAAATGTTTATAACTTAGTATGGTTTATTTTCAAAATGTTAAAGTAGGCTTTAATTTAAATTAAAAAGACAGTGTCACATTTTGAAAATCCATAGTAAAGTTCATGAAGTTTTTTTTTGGTTAGAATTTCGAAAAAAAATTAGTAAATTTTTTTAGTAACCAATTTTTATTACCCAATTTTTATATAATAATTGCATTGGGAAATTTTAGCACTAGGTTTTTTGACAGAATATTTACTAGCAAAATTTTTAGTAGATTATAAATAGAATACAATTTCCCTTAATGAACCACAAAAAAAATATTGCAAAATTCATCAGAAACAATTTTTAGTACACAAATTTTAAGCACAAATTCTTTGTAATATTTTTTATGGTATTTTTTTTTTTTGGGATATCAGCTGTAATGATAAACAGTTTTTTATAATACATACATATGTACACATTTCAGTAAAATTTTAGTGCACATTTTAGTACCAAGTTTATAGAAAGTTTATTTTAGTAGATACACGGTTATTCTAACTTAAAATTCGAAAATTCAGCACAAATTTTCTAACTTTTCCTAGTTTCAAGTTTTTTAAATAAAAAACTTTTAGTACAAAAATTTTAAATTTCTACTTATATATATAAGCGTTTTTGGCTATGGGGCAACATTTAAATAAAAGAACTTTCAATAGCCCCAGAAAGAAGAAAATTCTCATTTCTCTATGACAATTAAATGCGAATAAGTATATATATTTTTTTAGGCAAAATAGATGAATTTTATCTGAATTTAGGTTAAAGACTCGCCGTACATCTCCCAAAATTTTTCATCGCGTTGTTATCTCGCATAAAACATCTTAATTGAATTGCTTGCATTAATTTAATCTTGCCAAAGTAATCGCTAAGCAGCCTCTTCTGTGTGAATGAGAAGAAAAGAAGAAAACTAAAAGAGTGCAAAAAAAGAAGCAGTGCTGGCTGAGAGGGGGGTAGAGGGTGCAGCGTGCAGGCAAGCGTGAATACGAAAAGAGCAGCATGTAGAAGCAGAAAGCGAACATTTTAAGCGAATGTGTGAAAGAAATTTTTTGTAGAAAAATCAAAAAAAAAAATGAACTAGTAAAAAGCATCGATTATGGCGCACAGGAAACACGAAAAAAGGAAAAACAAAACAACAACGAACGAATGGAGTGAGTGCCGCCGAATCCTTTACTTCCATTGCTGTTGAATGTGCTATTAACATGCCACACGTGTTGCACACATGCTGTCATGCTGCCGCCGAATTTGTACGGACTATGTTTCTACAACGAACCAGTCCCAGACAGACAGACAGACAGATAGCTAAGCAAACGCGAGAATATAAATTTCCACGCAAACACACGCACTTGACTGTCTGTTTGTAAATATTTAGTTGCGCTTTCATGATCTGCTGTGAAACATTTTGCACAAAAAGAAAAACTACAAAAAATGCGAAAAACGCCAAAAGCAGCCAACTTTGCAGTGGAAAAAGTGAGCGCTAAGGGCACTGAGGCAGGAAGCAACAGCCCGCAGTTAGACAGCCGACTATGTCAGACGCCTTCCAGTGCATATGTATGCGAATTTTCATGCGTGTGTGTGTGTGTGTTAGTTTGCCGGTTATGCTGTGCGATGCATCACTGGCTGCTGCTTCCGCAAGTTTATGTGCGATATTTTTAACGATTTTTCAGATGAAAAACAAAATATCCAAAAATCTTTACGATTTTTTAGAACTCAAAAAAGAGTAAGACCGATGGAGTTATGATTCGCGATAAAATTTTAAGGGCGCTAAGGATAGTTTTATGCAAATAGAGGAATGTAAAATACTTTCTAGAACGCAAAATTTTAAAAACATTAAACCGAAATCGCTGCGGTTATTTTTTCTTCTTCTTAAGTTTATAAAAGCGAGTTTTTGAGAAGACGTTATACCATTTCGAATTAAAATTTTAATTTTCGAAGTTCGATTTTAATGCTCAAAATTCGAAATTGATTACAGAAATACGAGTTTTGTTTTAAAAATTGATTTTGGAAATTCGAAATTGATTTCGGAAATTCAAACTCAAAATTAACCGAACAGCCTTTACTTTGGCGCGCCTGTGGCAGCAACATGCGCTTGCAACAAGCATTCCACGCTAGCGACTGCGACAGGCACAGCAACAAGCAGCGCAATCAACGACAAGTAAAGAAGTCTAACAACAGCCGAAACAACAAGAAACAAGACTTACAAAGGCAAGCAAAAAGAAAAAAACTGCATGTAGAAGCAGCAGAAGAAGAAGAAGAACAACAACTACAACAAAAACCAACAGCCATTGTCAGTCAGAAACTAGTTGACTTGCCAGCACAAATTGATAAACTGCCTCAGCTGTGGCTTTAGCCCGGCCCGCACGCTTTCCGCTCACTGCCACCTTTGCTAGCTACCACAAATGCCACTTGCTGTCTGCCAGCGGCTTCTGCATACGTACTGCACGGGTCATACATATTTATATAAATTAGGGTGATCAAAAAAAAAATTAAAGTCGGAATTTTAATGCTCTGACCCATAGGATTCTTCTATGCCGTAGAAAAATAGACCCCTGTTTTTGAAGTGAAACTTCTTTAGCGGCGGTTGGTTGATTGGGAGTAAATTGGCGAATTCGACGGAAATTGCAGACGCAAATAGTGCAACGGAAATTGCCCACGGAAGTTGTACCCGGAAGTCGCACACGGAAATGGTTGGGACGGAATCAAGTGCTTCTTAAATGTAGGCAAATAGTATTAATTTAACAAAAAGAAAAGACCAATACAAGAACGAAAGTAGAGGTGGGTGCGTAAATAGATAAAGAAAAGGATAAAGGCAAAGGAAAAAATAAAAACAAAAACAAAGATGCGTAAAGATAAATGCAAAAATGCAGATCAAGGTAAATTTAAACACTTTATTTATATAAGAAGAAAATGATAAACATAAAGGTAAAAACAAAGATAAATATTAAGACAAAGATGAGAATGAGGAAACAGATAAAAGAAAAGATGAAGGTAGAGGAAGAAAGATTAAAATAAAAATAATTATAAAGAAAAGGATATAAATAGCGACACAGAGACTCAACCTGCGAACTATTTCGAGATTTTCGATATTTTTATCGATATTTTTTATCGATTTTGGTACCGATATTTTTACCGATTTGGCTATCAACTTTTTTTTAACGATTTTGTGTTCAACATTTTTCTAGAAATAGTTATTTTAACCGATATTTTTATCGGTTTTGTTATCGATTTTGTCATCGGCATCTTTATCGATTTTGCTATCGAATCTGTTATAGATAATTTTATCGGTTTTTTTTATCGATGTTACTATCGATTTCACATGCATTTTTGGACCACCCTAATATGCATATGAACATATGTTTTACCCTCTTCCCACTGCTTACCCATTGAAGCGCATCACGGCAATGTTTGTCTACTGTGCGCCACAAGTGACTGCATAATAAAATAGCTATAGCAGCAGAGCAACAACAACACATATATGTAACTCACACATAAATATGTATCCATACACTTCCAATACATGCTCACACACCTACAACGAAACGTGTCTTCAGCCAACAACAGGTATTTTTCAAGCTTCTCCAGTCTACATACTAAGTCTATGGAGTCAAGCCAAGAGGAACCGGTTTCAACGCTGTGCTTCACCTTTCTACGTATGTACATATTTCCTTAATATATGTATGTAGTTTATCAACGTTGGCCTTTCTTCGCTGTATGCTTTGCGGTTGCTTAGTTGTTATACTTTTTCATTTATTTCTATTTTGTATTTGTTGTTTCAGTTCGGCGTCGCATGGCATAGGTCATAGGTTAAAAGTTGTCATCTTCTTTTGATTTCTTGTGCAAAAAAAGACATACAAAAATTTGGTTAGCAGAAACCTGCTTTATCGCCATCACGTCTATTACGCGACTGACTGCCTTTTAGCCATATTTCTCATATTTCTCTTATCCATAAAAGTTCATCATACTCTTGAGCACGCTCATTGCTCATCTGAATTACAAATAAGGCGCAACGTTTTTTTGGGTTCGTCGTGCGTTGGCAGCGGTGATGGGGGTATTGTTAAGACATTGTGAATGACGGAGGGTCAAATGCACTTCCAAGATGAGAATATTAGAGTTCGAGGAATTACAATCGAAAACGAGTACAAAACTAATGACCAAAGCACAAGACTTGGCCTTCCCTTAGACATCCAAAAATCGTCGGCAAATAAGAAATTTCCGCTGGAAGTGAATTGCCTGCAAAGCGCTAACTAGATGTATATCTAAGCCAGCAAATGTTAGCAACTTTGATTAAGAACAAGGCTTATCTAAAGTACTTTTATATAGAAACTAGACTGTCTAAACTATGACTGTTCTATTAAGAGAGCAGACATGGCGCTGAGAAATCTCTGATGCGCTGGAAATCGATTTTTTGCCCGTAAACTCTATTTCGTCTGATTTTAACATTAAACTCTATCTGTATCTCGTCATCAACTAATAGAACGCACGAAGTAATATTCAAGCTAGATGACAACCAGAAGATTCTCGAAAGATATTGTCCTTTAGAATCGGGCAGCTATGGTGGTCATTTGTAAGCAATACACGCCCAGAATCTAGAGCTTTCTTCAATTGAAAACCACTAACTGAAAGTATCGACTCAATCCGGTATATTAACTCAGTTTACTGAATTTGTTCCCAGATGTATAGAAAGACTTTCCTCAGACGCATTCACAATGTTCATATTTTCCTCAACTCAAAAGTTCTTTAGGTAGCCATGGAAGAAATGCTGATTTACCAGCTTTACTCAAATGCATGTCCAGGTCCCTTAAATGTGGAGTTCGGGAGCTATTTCTTTGCATGGATTGGCATTTGTACAAGAATATTCGTATGTACCCCACCTTCCTGCCTCACCTGAATAGTTCATACAGAAATCATTGACTAAATTTCGGCATATCAGCCTTACTCAACTGCCTTTCCCGGTCCCCGAATGCGTATTTATTTCGAACTCGGAATTTCTTTCCTCGGTTTATAACTTCTTACGTAAATTTGGGCGCCAATTCTGATTAACCTTATCTTTATCAGGTCCTCGAATGAATAATTCATCAGAACTCGAGAGCTTGGAGACAGATAATTGGTCTAATGCTCTACCTAAGTCATGAAGTTCTTGAACTCATCAGTTTTTTTAATTTACTAACTCAAAAGCTGCCTAACTTGAGTTTCTTTATATGGGCTCGTAGGAATACACATGTTTTCCTTCAGAGGTGGAAAAGGTTTTCCTCAATTAAGGGGTTCCCATGAAAAGTTACGTTTGGGTGGTTTTCCCTTCAATGAAGTTTTTTTTCAGGCCATGTACTTTCCTCAGTCCTATTGAGTAACCAAAGCATGGTGTTTGTCGAAATTCAATAAACCCTGGCATTTCGCACTGAGGTTAGGGTCCGAGGTTGAATTCTGTTGTGTACAGACCTGCTGTGGTCTATTACAGTAAGTCAGAAAATATGGAGCTTAAGGCTTTAAGCGGCTTTGGAGCATCTCCGTGCCTTGGCAAATTACAACGATCCTTCAGATCCTCGAGCCAGCGGCCTTTCTGGATATCGGAATATAGTTGATTTAAGGGAAATTAGTGGTTCAATGTCCATGGTTATGGAGCTTAGCAGCCCTTTTTATGCGTTTTTTTTTTTCAACACGGTCGTTCAAAGCTTCCTGTGGTTTTGATTTTTTTTATATAGGTAAACGTATTAAAAGATTCCAGCTAAACTCACTGCGCCCACGGCAACAATTTCTTAGTCACTCATACCGCCTGATTTAGCGTTGAAGTAACGTCATGATCTTAATCACCATACTTCGGCTTCTCTTCACCTGCATCTGTTTTTTCTTCAATCAAACTATAAAAGTGTAAGCTCATCAATGAGGCATTTCTTTCCGTGATTTCTCATGAAATTTATTTATACGCAAGTATTTATTTATACATATTTTAATTTAGGCTTACGGCTTGCTCATCACCCAACGTCTTCGCCTTTGCTGTCCTTCTCACTCTTCCAAGGTGTCTGCGCTTTTTTCTCTCTTTTACGCCAACACTGAACGCTTAAAGTTCGATACGTTTTTAAATTTTTCTTTTCTTGTATAAATGTATGGGGTTGCCGTAAAGCGTCCGACTACGCCTAAATATGTATTTGTTTAAACTTGGACTAGAAGTCAAAGTTACGTTCATAAATATTTACATACACATGTAGTATTTATGTTCGAGTATTACTCAATTGCCGTGGGTATAAATGACTTCCTGCTGCTTCTGTTGTTGATGTCTACTTGTATTTAGCTAGCCAGCCAAAAAAAAAAAGCTTAAGCTACTCTTCATCAAAAACGAAGATGAGTTTTTTCGCTCTCCCCAGCTGTTGCTGTATGGTTCTTGTTATTTTTGTAAATTTAATTATGCATACGCTTCACATTAAATATTTTTGGTGTTTTACTATGCTGCGGGCTAACATTATTATCGAGCTGATTTGGTGGCGGTGGTGGGGTTCACCGCTAACAGCATCTAACTTCTACAAATCTCCAAGCTGCTTTGCTTTTAAGCTCAATCGTCATCAATTTTTCTTTGCTTTTTAACGCTTGTTGCGCGGCTACGTCTTTGAGGTAAGTCAAGGCAATTCCATTTGCTTTACAGCAGCTGCCTGCATTCGCCTATTTGTAATGTTGTTGGGTTTGGTTGGCTTTTGTTGTTATTAGTACTAGCTCAGAAAGGTAAGTAGTAGCTTAAATGCTTTTGATAGAAATCCGCTTACAGCCAGCAACTGCCTCGCTTCAGCTACTTATGTAGGTGCATCTATCACCGTTATGTGCACACCCATTTTTTTAATGGCTAGTCTTTGACTACTGCTGCTCTGCTATGATTTTCGATTTAAGCTCCATATTGCATTACGAGTTTGTGTTCGAATCGCTTGGAATTGCATTCGTCATTCCAAGCTGAGCACATTTGATTGACGTGAAATATTGGATTTCGGCATCATTTAATAATGATTGTATATACTATGGCAGCTTATTTGGTAATAAGCGAAGGGATTGATTATAAAGTCTACAATATTTGGTAGTACAATATTTGAGGAAGGTCTTCAGGGGAAGGCAGAGCTTGGTAAAATAACAGATGTTTGGTTTGGTAAGTAAACAGAGGCGTTGGGAGGAATTACTTTAGCAAAAAAAAAAAAAAAAACATCGGTGTTACGTGCAAGATGTACTTTGCTCGAAAATGTCCAATAGAAACCCTACAGTAAGACTCCATCTGACTAAAAATATCCTCTCCTAACTATCATATGCTATCTTACTCTATCATATACTACTATCCACAAAAAAAATATCGCCTATCCTATCCCACCCCACCCTATCCAATCCTATGTTATCCTATCCTCTCCTATCCTATCCCATCCTATCTTTCCTATCCTACCATAGCCTATCCTACCCTATCCTATCCGATCCTATCCAATCCAATCCTATCTCATTGTTTTCTATCCTATCATATCTTGTCCGTTCAATTAATTTTAGAGTAAACTGAATTAGATACAGTGGATTTTTAATTTTATAATTACGTACAACTATTTTTTCTGGTAAAAGAAAATTTCATAAAATCAAACTACTCTCAGAAAAAAATCAGCCAAATATATTCCTCTCAACACATGATTTGATAACTATGACCAAATAATGTAACAATAACCAAATCATTAGTTGACGTAACTAAACCCTTTTCTCCGTGTACAAAACACTGAAGAATTGCCAAAATTTGCAATTCCATTAACCAACAATAGAGATGAGCGCAAACAAATCGCCTTTTGTGCAGAAATTCATGCATCGAAAAATGTTATGCACTCTACTTCATTTTTATTAAAGCTGTTATACATACTTACTTATGCATATATAGTATATATACATATGTATATGGATGTACACAAGGGTGGTCCAAAAATGCATGTGGAAAAGTAAAATCGGAATTATTATGCTCCCACCCCCTAGGATTGTTCTATACCGAAAAAAATATACCCCTATTTTTTATTTTGAAATCAAAAAATATTTAGAGATCGAGGTGAAAATAAAAACTTTTCGTAGAAATGGTAAAGAATTCTTTAAAATCAATATTTTTCGATCAGAAAACTCTGTTTCTCTTCAGAAGATTCCCAGTAATAATACCTAATTATCTTTATCTATTTAACCATTTTTATAGTAACTATATTTTATAAGTCCACCAAAACCTCCAGAAAATACCAAAAAATGCTATTTTTTTTTTGTTTGTTTAAAAGTCTGTTTCCACGAGCCTGCAATTGCGCAATTTCGACACCCAATTTCAATTTGAAATTGTAGCTGTTTAAACGACCATCTCAATTTCAACCTCAATTCCGATGACAATTTATTTATTTGTTTGTTATTATTTTGTTGGTTTTCTTTTGCTCGGTTTGTTTTTATTGGCTTATTATCGACGTTTGTTTTTCTTCTTTTAGCTCGTTGATAATTCACAATAAGCAATTTTCAGAGTTGTATTCGCGATGTTGAGACAATTTCGTTTAAATTGAGATTTATACGGGATTTCAGGTGACAGTTTCTTGTTTGAAATTAATAATGTCAAAATTGCGCAATTTGAGCATCGTGGAAACGCGCTTTAATGTATGTACATCAATTCATTTTATAAAAAATATATGTGCATCAAAATTTAAAAAAATTTCACCAAAATGTAAAATTTTTTGATTTTTCGAATAGTTCGAGGCCGCCGACGAATTGGCAAGGGAAGGCTCATCGACCGTACTTGTGGGGCCGGAACCGTTTTGCGACGCAGTTGGTCCCCCTCGAGGCTTAAATAAAATCGTGGGTAAACTCAGAAGGCAGTAAGTACTTGGGTACTGGTCCCCAAAGGACCTTACGACAAGGCAGAATTTTTGTTTATCCTTTCGCTAGGAAAGATATACATCTTTTGAACAGAGCCGATATCAAGTCGCTTGTTGGCTACCTGACGGGCCATAATCACCTGCCGGATTGCCGTCATTGCCTTGAAGACGAGGAAACGTCGGAACACATTATGTGAGATTGTCCGGCACTGGCCAAACTAAGACTGCAATGCTTCAGTTCTTTCACAGTCGATGCTCTTAAGGTTAGGAAATCCGCTACCAAGCTCGCATAAGGGAGGCTAATAAAATCTTTAGCCATCAGGTTTAGAAACCATCGTAGGTATACTAAAGATATTCTTCGTCGAGGTGTCCCTTTCTATTACACCCAAAAGATTTACAGTACATTACATTAGGTAGATATGCAATTTTATAGGCCTTAATTTTTAGTATCTATAATAAAGTGAAAGTTTTGATGTATTTTGGAACGAATTTCCGTCATCCCTTGTCAAATTTGGTTTGGAGACAAACCGGTTTCGGCGTTGTGCCATCTTCAGTGTCATTTTTCGAACGAAAACACCCACCCTGTCGGAAACAACAACAACCAAAAATGAAAGTTTTGAATTGACAAAAATATTTCGTTGATTTTTGATAATATTTTTTTTTTGTTGACGCGGCACACATTTCCTTGCATAAGAAAAAATTTTCGAACACCGAACTCTAACAGCCAAAAAACTTAAGCGAATTTTTTTTTTTAATTTTCTTTTTGATGCAGATGATGACCCTAGAACATCAGATGCCCTTGCAGAAAAAGAAAATTTTGAAACTAATGTCGCATGCGTTTTTGGCTGCCAGAGGCCGATATATTCGACATTTTTTTATATGGAAGAAAATGTGTGACACCGTCAACAAAAAAAAGCATGTTAAAAATCAACAAGATTTTTTACTAAACTTGCTGTTTCTTATAGTAAAATTTAATTAAGTGCATACCAGGTATTATACTAAAGACTCTGATTAAAAAGTTTGAAATTTTGGAGAAAATATGTTCAATTCATTTAATTTTTGTACAAAATTTTACGTATATTTGTTTTGTTATATAAATAACTAAACTTTTATGAAAAATTAATGAAGAAAAGAAAAATTCAAAACTGGCTAAAATATTGAGCTGCTATAGTTTTTACCATAGGTGTATTTATGTATGCATATTTTCACAATTTTTCGGCTCGTTGAGCAAACAAAGTAATTTTCTATTTGCATTGGAAAATCAATTAGTGTATAAGTAAATAAATTTTCTTGTTATGAAGCAATGCAAAGTGAATGAAATAAATAAATAAATAAATTTGTCGGCTTAATTTTGGCAAGCGAAAATTTGTGAATGAAACAACAACAGTTCGGTAACCATAAAAATGCAATATCATAAATATAGAATAAATTCATAAATAAACAAGGAAATAAATGAAGGTAAATATAATATTGTGTAGGCAAATGAATTTTGCCAGCTTTGGTAGTACGAAATGATGAAAAAATTTGCAGCTGACAGGTGATTATAGAATTTTAGCTCCTTTGGGCATTTTATCTACATATTTGAATAAGAAATTTATTTTGTGGTCAAGAGAAAATTAAAGGTAAAATAACTGAAAACTTTCAAAAAAAAAATAATAACTCTTAGAGCTGAGCGATTTTTTAGTTAAAAGCCAAATGCTAAAAACAAATTTAGCAACAAAACGTACATAAATAAAAAAAAATTTATTTGATAAAAAAAATTTTTTCGAAAACGCAATTTCAATAGCTGGAACACAAAAAAAATTAAATATGCCAAAATTTTAATTAAGCTATGCATTTGCGAAAAGTTTAAAATCACTACAAACCACTGCCTTGCTCTACAAATACACACACACGCACACTGATACTCTCACTTTCTTTTGTTTATTAACTACATACTCGTATACATACATATGTGTCTATGCAGTGAATGGCAACAGTTAACTGTTTTAATTCCAATAATTATTATGTATTTATTTATTATGTGTTACATATTAACTGCTGCGCATTGACAAACTAATAAATGAATAAATAAATAAATGTGTACATTTGTATGAAAAAGTATTAATAAATAAATCATTTCATTGTGTATTATGAGTATTACAACACACTAATCGACTCAAATTAATGCGCGCCTGTTGCAATTAAAATTTACTGCATTTGCACAAAAAAAGGAAAGAATTGATTTCTGTGAAACGTCAGCGGCAAAGCAAAGTAATGCAAACAATAAGCAACAGCAACAACAACAACTACAACAATCAGGGCAAAAGGAATGGTGAAAAGCCTTCATAAAGAAATTGAAACAAAAATTAAAAAAATTAAAAGTAAGAAATCTTATAAATTTTGTTTACAAAAACATTGGAACTGTGCCAAAGATCTCGTCTCAAATATGACATTCAATAAAAACAAATTTAAAAAAATGCTAAGAAAACCACTTTTTCTAGCTTTAAACAAATAATTTTTTTAAATTTTTGACCATAAAAATTAAATTTTTTTCGAGAAAAATATTTTCCTCTATGTAAAAATAACATAAAAAAGTAAAAGGATACTTTTTATAACTTCACTTTAAAGTTTTGTTGTAAACTACAAATATGTACATATGTATGCAGGATTAACGAAAAACTTTATGTCCAATTTGTTGTTCTAGATTATATTTTCAATGAACTAAGCCAATAAACTCAATACAATGATACACGCGAGGTTACTGACACGACAACCAACACAAAATATCCAAATATTTTGATTTTCGGGCGACAGTAGTGGCAACACGAATTTCTATTAGCAATGTTGCTTCGATCGTTGCCTCGTGTGTAGTCGACGTAAGGATAATTTTTTTTTACATACCTAGGAAAGAAAATATAAAAAATCTAATGATTCATAAAAAAGCTTTATATAACTTAAATTTTGAACACAAATTAGAAAAAACTGTATATTTTACAAAAAAAAAAAAATATTTTAGAGTTTCGAATTCAAAGAAAACAATGTAAAAAACTCAAAGATTCACTAAAAAACTTTAAATTAAGAATTAAAAGTTTAGAAAAAAAGACATTTTGAAATAAATCAATATTGAAAAAAAATTTACAAAATTTAAAAAAATGTATTAAAGAAATTTAAATTTTGGAAAAAAAATTTAGCAAACATTTGTATTTCAGAAAATATTGTGGAAAGATAATCAAAAAATTTTAATATTAGAGACTATTTAAAATTTAGAAAAAACTTGTACTTATGGAAACAAATTTATGATTAGAATTTCAAAGTTTGGAAAAATTTTAAATTCAAGAAAACTTAAATTCGACGAAAACAAAATAAAAACCCATAACCAAAAACGTTTAATTAAGAATTAGAAATTTAGAAAAGCAATAAAATTTTAGAAATAAATTTTGGTTCGAAAAAAAATTTAGATCAAATTTTAATTCTAATCAAGTATACAAAATTAAAATGTTCTTTAAAACCTTATATTTAATTTCAGAAAGACATTGGTTTCAAGTATTCAATTATAAAATTTTATCAAATTGATTTTCACATAAAAAATACAACATATAAACTCCATTTCTTATAAAAAAAAACACTTAAATTGTATTACAGTACGATCGGATTTATTTATGTTCTTTGTAATTGCATTGCTTTGCTTATAGCAAATGACAAGCGCTTCTTATAATTAGTCTTTATTTATTTTATGTGCGGCGTTAAAGTTTTATATCCAAAAGCAAAAAAAAAACAACAATAAATAAAAAGAAGAGTTCGCCAAACTCATTTTCGTCACATACGCTCCAGCGGAGCTGACTGCTGGCCTGCAGTGATTTTGAAGCGCTCAAATTCGCTTTTAAAACGATTTATTGCTAATAAATGTCAGCGGACGATTTTTATATATTTTCGCATGTGTAAACAAACGCTTTTGTGTTTGTAAAACGTTTTCGATTATTAATTTTTTTTTCGTATTTTTCTAAAACAGTTCAAAATATCAGTGTTTTAATTTCAACTTTTCGGCGCATACCATTGAGGCAAATTTTAATATATTCCAATGAAAAACGCATATAAGTAACAAAAATATTGAAATTTGTACATAAATATGCAATACAACCGTATTTGTTTGTATGTGAAGTTGGAAACGTAAATTGATTTTTATTGAACTTATTTGAATACGAGTAGCTGCTCTCTAAACCTGTTATCTGTTTTTGGAAGTATTTATTCATCTGTTTTGTTTTGCTATTTGATTTCCTAGCGTTGCTTTTTGATCTCATATTTTGCTGGTATGCAGATTTATTTTTTTTTATATTTTTATGTTACGAAATAGTGTAAATAGTTAGCTGATAGAAATAGCTATTTGAGTTGCCAAATCGCACTTTCAAATTAATCTGTAATCTGAACAGAAGAAGAAAGAAGAAAATCGATAGCTTAAAATCATTTTCTGAACAACTCTAAACCGTCGTAAGCAATATTAAGACATAAGCAATTTGTGCCATAAGTACCTCAGCTTATTTCATTCGCGAACTTAGCAAACGCGTGAAATTCTCAAACGACATATGAAATATATGTATATTACCTTATACAGTGCTAAGGTCTATCCTATCGAGAATGAGCGTTTATTACCTTTTTAACACCTACCATTTCACTCGCTCTTCGCTTTACTGTTTAGAGGAAAACAAAAGCGCTAAGATTTCGTCAAGATAGCCAGAAATCCATAAAGCTTTCAATAAAAGCTCTGCGACAAATATTTATGCCGAATACCTTAATATTTATGCTGGTCGTTCTCATGAAAGACTATTCTTCAGCGCCAAGCAACAAGGACGCCTGCATATCAGTTGCTAGTGCCATTGACCAAATTCTTAAACTGCGGTTGCAGCAGCTACAAGATCAGCAAGAAGATCATTTGATACGCGTGCGCATGCGTGGTAAATTCCTAAACAATCACGGTCATTATGAAGGGAGTAGATGAACTCAAAAGACGCATTTTTGTGCCGAGCACAAGTCGGCTTTGGTGTGAACTTTTACTGCAATAAGGCAATATATGTACGTACATTACGGTGGTTCTTAAAATATCAACATCCTGGGAATTTTCAAAATTTTGATGTCGCTACCAGTGTTCGAATTTACAGTCAGTGTCAAATGTAAGTATACTCCTTGTTCTAATATAATATTGCCAATTATTTTCAGTTCGAAAACGCGCAAAAAACTTTTCAAGAACGCCCTATTTCCGTATTTTATTGCAAAACACCCTATCTCAGAAATTGGTTTAAGAACGCCAAAACTCAGAATTCTGTTCAAAGCACCCTATATCAGTTCAAAATATATTGAAAATGTGCTGATATAGGGCATTTTTGAAACGAATTCTGAAATAGGGCGTTTTTCAATCAAATCTTGAAATAGGGCGTTCTTGAAAAGTTTTTTTTTTGGGATAGGGCATTTTCGAACTCAGCAGTCGATATTAAGTTCACAACAATTCAAAAAAATTTCATGAAAATTTCAAAATTTTTATTCAAATTATTTTAGAAAATTTTCGAGTAGTTATGCAGTTGAGTATCCCGTTAAATTTTAGTATAAAAAGTGTAAGTTTCAAGTCGTTAGAGATTACCGTTGATTTTTTAGAATTTTTCTTGTGGAGGGTGTTGCGCATTTTCTTCCATATAAAAGTAGATTATGATCACGATTTGGGACTTGCACTTTCTATATAAAAATTGAATGGCCCACAAAACTGCATACTCAAAAATTTTCTAGAAATTTTGAGGAATTTTGTTGAACTTTATATAAAGTGTGAAACTTTATTTACATGGTTTATGTTATAGAATTAACTAAATTTTCATAAATAATTAATGAACAAATTTTTCGTGAAAATAATTGTGAATACTATATTAGCACAAGGTGTATACTTACATTTGACACTGACTGTATATGAATAAGCCTCAATACGCTGAGTTATAGCTGGCCGAAGAGAGAATTTTGTGAAATAAGTACTTTCGGCTTGAAAAAATTTAGCCATAGTTGCGACACCTAAATATTTCATTAAACTTCGGAAATTTTCGTGGATGTCTTTATTTTGTACGTAGAACGAACTAAAGTGGTGTCCCATACAAAATTAAGTCGTTGACATTTTAAAGAGCACCCTAATGTGCATGCATATGTAACAAAAGTATGAAGTCACCCTTGAGTTAAAAACTCGATCACATTCCCCTACTTACAAAGTTACTCGTACCTAATGCAGATGTCTATGTTTATATATTTTTTTTTTGTGAATAGAAAAAAAAGCGTCATTGTGAAAAATGCTTGCGAGTGTGCGCACTAAAAGTAATTTGATATCGTTTATGAGCCTGCTAGCAACTAGACACAGCCTAATGCTTGTAAGTAAGTATATATGAAGTAAATTGAATATGCCTCATTGACTACGTTAACCTAAAACTACGCACAAGTACAGCTGCCCTGATGACAGTGAAGTCAGCAAAATGGCACTTGTAATAATAGAGGCAGAGCGTGCGAGCACATGGAGGGGGGTAAGAGAGTGTGGGCAACCAACTCATCGCCAAACGGCACACTTGTGGGCCTCCTAAGCAAACGAAGTATAAAGTATATGACGCGCCGGCAGCAAATTGCTTTCCTGCCTGACTCTTCCAACTCAGCGGGAGATCTGCTGACATATTGCTTTGTAACGCGCAATGATCCTGTAAACAAAGGATATTTTGTTCGTATCAAATACATAATTTCCTTTCACATTTCCCATTGCTTTTCGAAGCATTGAATGGCACGTAGAGTTCTGGGTCATTCCTTTTAGCAGAGTGGAAGACATGTGAGTGTGTGAGTATAAATTGCAGCTGCTGGATTTTATAAATAAAGTAGGGTGATAAATATCTTTGAAAGTGAGAGAATACAAAAATTTTATGCGAGGTATACAGATAATTGAGAAGAGTACCTACTGCGGGTAGTTAAAAGTGATAAAGGACTGGCAAAAGTGGCAGGGTATAGTGATTTCCGTTAGTTCAATAGATAAAGAACTGCTTTGGTGATCAGTACTTATTCATTGAATAAGAATGCTGTAGAATGTTTCAGGCATAAATGCCGAGGCAATTTTCTAAACTGCCCAAAATATTTTACCCAAAGAAACTAACTAAAAGAAAATGAAAGAACAGTAATTTGGAGACTCAAAAGTAATTGAATGACTCACGAAGTAATCAAGCAATTAAGGGAGTAATGGGACGACTCAGAAAGTGGTGGAATTACTTATAAAGTAGCTGACCGACTATGGGAGCGATTGAAGGACTCATAAATGGTTAAGTTACTCAGAAAAAGTTCGGGTGGCTCGAAAAGCAGCCTAACGACTCAGAAAGTGATCGGACGACTCAAAAAGTCGCTGAATGACTCATAAGATGGTGGGATGACTCAAAAAGAGGTCGAACCACTCAGACAGTAGTTGAACGACTCAGGAACTGGTTGAACGACTCAAAAAATAGGAGAGCGCCCTAACTGCTGCGGATATCAGAAAGTAGTTGAACGATACATGAAGCAGTCGAACGACTTAGTAAGTGGCTAAGAAAATCAGAAAATGTGACTAAAAAAAGAAGCTGAAACTAGTTAAACGAATCAGAAAGTGATTGCACGACTCTGAGGGTAGCTAATAGACTTATATAGTGTTTAAACGAGTCTGAAAATGGTGAGGAGACTCGGCGAGTAATGCAAGGGCCCAGATAGTTGTTGAACGACTCAAAAAGTGCACGATCGATTCAGAAAGTTGTCGAATATCTCAGAAAACTATTGAATGCTACCAAAAGTGGTCAACGCATTGTAAAACCTCTATACTTTAAGAAAATGTTATGGAGATGTTTATAAGTCTTTTTTTTGTGTTTCTTGGATGATGGAGAAGCAACAATACTCCATGAGTAGCCCTCGATATCTAGATTAGGAAGCCCTGAATTTTATTTAATTGTGCGCATATCTCGTCTATAGTTTTATTTCTGTTTTATACATATGTACAGATATACATCTATAATCATTTAATCATCTCATTAGAGAGTACTGTTCCTTTTACTTCACCCGGATTTTTCACTAGCCTTTTTTGTTGCTTGGATAACCTTGAACGAAAGTTTAATTTACTCGACACACTAATCCCCGCAAACTTTCCAAATCAACCCTGTTTATTTCTTTTTCGGAATTCAAAGGCAGATGACCTACACTCGAACCGCATCTATCACAAATAGTAAACTGTGTCACTGGCCGCAATGAAAATTCTATTTCGAAATGAAAGTCCAAAACAACCAATCGAATAAACATTCACTACTAACTACTTGCGCTAAATGGATGAAGCCACCAATTAGACTGACATTTATAGTGCCAATTTGTGCTGGTAACCTCCTGAGTGCACCTCTATCACTCAAATCAACGAGCAGCAACGTTTTGCATAGCTAAAAGTGGCAGCAAATAGGTAAAAGAGGTGGCAAATGCAGCCACTGCTTGGCAGCTGTTTTTCCTTCAAGAGCTTATTTTTATTGTATTCTTGCAAAAACATAAATATATAGTAAAAAGTGGAGCACATTTTTGTTTTGTTTTGCTAAATGTGAGGCGCTAAATAATCTGCAAATGTGAGTATGTATGGTGTAGTTAACATGCTTTGCGCTTTGTATTATAATACCTAATTGCAAGTATGTGTGTGCGCTTGCTAGCTGACCCCAATGACCCTCATTTGTGGCACACTGCCTGACTGGCAGCATGGCCAACTTGGCTAACAAGCCGAGAGGTGCTCTGCTTAGTAGTCGAGCGTGTTGGCCGCTTGACGTTAAATGCGCTGGGGATTTGAGATAGTGGTGGTGGTGGTAACGTTTTGGATGGTTACAGCGCTGTTGACTGTTTGTAGTTAGTACTTACCAAAATAGAGCAATAAAAACTTTGCTTGAACTAAGAGCTGTTAATTAAAAGGAGAAGTGAGTAAAAGAGAGCGATTTCTGCTGTTTACATTTATCATTTATTTGCAAGTCAGTGCAAATTACAACAATATCAATTCTAAGCAATCACGAGCAGTGGAGCCTATTCTCAAACGAGTTAGCGACAAATATACTTAGCGGCACTCATTGTACACGCAGGCAACTTGCAATAGCGATCGGAAAATTGTCGCTAACTCGTTTGAGAATAGCCTCACAGATTTGTAAAGATGACAGCAACTTTTATTATAAAAATCACTCCTTAACAACTTTTTTTTTTGCGTTTTATTTAATAAATTCTTACATAACAGTTATTTTTGATTTGACTTTTAAAAGTCATCAATTTAAATCCGACGCTGACTTTTATTTTTTTAAGTCATACTTATAAAAGTCACTTCTATAAGTCGTAGTATACTTTTGTTCTAAGACATATAATATAAAAATCAACAAATAACGGTTATTTGCAGATTATTTAGATATATAATAGATTTTTTGCTTATAAGAAACTAAAATAATTCTTCTTCAACTACTGTAAACCTTCAGTAAAGTTTTAACTCTTTTTCTAGCCCATTTATTATGCTCAAAGGTAAGTAACTAGAAGTGATGCCTTTGAACTGTAGAACAGCCAAACTCGATAAGTATTAATGGCAGATGCATAAGTATCGAACTAGGAGACTGTTTCACAAGTTCAGTTTGAATTAAACGCTTAGCTTGGAGTGGTTGTTCAGTTCTATTCGTAGAACGCCGAACTCGCTCTACTTTCGAAGTCTAATCATCATTTCTCAACTGGAAGACTGTTTCACAAGTTCAGTCCTATCAATTCTCGCAAACCTCTAATTCAAAAGTTATGTGGCAAGTTATGCTTATAAGAATCTAGGAATATTTTTCTTTGATTTCCTTCCATTCTTGGGCATCTATTGTGTTAAAAAGTCAATAGATTTGATCCTCTTTTGCAGCTGAAATCCCAAAATCGCTTAGGATTTATGCCAAAGGTATTATCAGCGAACCATTTAGAATACTGTTTCACAAGTTCAATTTGCCACAGCGTGGCTGCACAGTGATAGCAAACAAACGTTGAGGATAATGAGATGACAACTACATACATACATATATGTATTTAAGCAGAAATTCATGCGAATACTTTTAAGTGCCAATCTTTTAAGTAATAATAGCTTAACTCGGATAGTTAGTCAGTAGTTATCAGCAGCATTTGCAGTTGCAGTCAGCTGCTGTCGACACGCCAATCCAAGTACATACCAACACCCCCAATAAGCTGGTATCTATCTAATGTGTCTGATGGTGCAATTTTTAACGACATACTCTTACATACATATCTACACTCGAACCGCATTGAGTGCCCCATTCATTCATTGTCTCGCCACATTGTTTCGCTTTTGCGCCATCGGGTGACGTTTGAAAACTGCTGCTGCTGCTAATCTAATTTTGTCGATCACACACACACACACACACACAAGTATAAATATTTAGCAATTTATTGAGCAGCAGAAGCGAAAATGAAAACGTGCACACAAAAAAGAAGAAGTAAAATCGGAAAATTCAATGAAAATGTCGAACGAAAATAAAAGTTGTGAATTTGGCGCACAAAACTGAAATAAAAGCGAAAAACAAATATTTAGGGTAATTTGTTGCCACACATTTTGGTGTTTGTTGTAATTGTTGCTTATGTTGGTTCATTAAATGCATACATACATAGCAGCGCATACAACCGAGGCACACAGAGTTTCAAATAAATATGTATGTTGGTACGTAAAAAAGTTGCTAATTCAATTAGCATTAAAAGTGTGACGGATCTTTTCGACGCGCAATTTTTATTTTTTTATTTTTTTTTTGAATGCTTCTGTGCATGTAAATATGTGGTAGCATAAAATTAACAAAAAAAAAACAAGTCATTAAAATAAATAATAAAAATTTGTTGCGCTATTTGAAGTTTGTTCGCGCTTAGTTTGTTTAATAAGTTTATTTTTTTTACATACAAATTTCAATTTTGTCGAAACACACTTAATGATGCTTCGTTAGGCAGCAAACAAGCGTCAAATTAAGTTGAGCGTTGTAAAAAACAATTTCAATAAAAATAATAAATAAATAAATTGTTGTTTACATATTGTTAGTATCTAGATAAAAAGCAGGCGAATGCCGCTTTTGATTAAAAGAGAAAAAATAAAAACGGAAAATTATTCAACAAATTTTCCTATAGCTTAAATTCAGAATTAAAAACGAATAGGGCTACTCAATTACAAAAAGAACAGGATAGATGAAAAGGCTTTCGGTGGAGGTTCTAGTTATTTCCAGTAGTAAAGCTTGTTGCTTTTTACTTTTTTTATTTAAACAAGATAAAAGTTATCTATATAATAAAAAATTTAAATAACGTTTACATATGTACATATGAATGTATTTTTAATTAAATGTACTTGTATTTGTTTTTTTTTTTATCAAAAATTACCAAACATTTTCGTTCAACTTTTTTGCAAATAGTTTTAATCTTTATATTTATTGGTATTTTTTCTTTTAATAATTTCTGCATAATATTTATTTTTATGTTTGAGACACGTAAATGTTGAAGGTAAAACAAATTTTTGTGGCTTTTAATTTTTTCACAAACAAAAACTTAAAAAAAATTTAATAAATTTTTCATTGTAATTAAACTTTTTTTATTTGTGTTATTTTTTTAAATACTTTTTCCAAAAAATTAACCGTAAAAATATCTAAATCATATTTTTTTGTCTACATTTTTTTATGGGAAAAAAATTTTTTTCTAATAAAAAAATTTTCTTAAACGTTTTTTTCTTAAAACTAACGATAAAGTCCAAAAAATAATTTGTAAAAATTTGCACAGTTCTATTATATGTAGGAAATAAATCCTTTGGGGAATATATGTACTTCATTCGGTTGCTGAAAGAGGAAATATAACGACTAAAATTTTGCAATGTTGTATGGCAACTTTTGCATTTCATTCGCACATGTATGCGATTCGCAAACGGCTTATGTAATAATTGGTTGAAGGTGCAAACCGCCCATGCAAAGCAGACAACAGCAGACAAGTAATGGCTGCTTCTTTTTTTAAAACTAGATTTGCCCGATTATATAGTTAAATAGTTTTATGTGATTATCAGTTTTATTAGGTGAATCATTTTAGTACAGAAAACAAATAACGAAATCGCTCTTGCCTATAAGTCGTGTATTGACTAATTTTTGACATCCTTGTAAACACTTCTAATAAAAGCCTAAATATCTTCCTAAATACTTATGTATATCTCCTTTAAATTATTTGCATCTACATATGTACCTATGTATGTATGGATTTCCGTTCTCTGGCCTCTTTAGTCAAATCTTTCTGAAGTTAGCATAATCAGATACTAAGATATCTGTGATCTGTTATTAAAATTGGAATCATAATAGACTTTAACCGTCTAAAGTCTTCAATTCCTTTAGTAAGTCATTAAATTGTTCATCGGTAGTCTGTAAGCAGATTCCTATTTACCTACATATGTCCTCAAATAGTCAGGAACTTGCGCGACTTTGGCTTATCGCCGCGGTAACCATGTATATGATTACAGGGCCCAAGAGCCCATTGAGTGAAACCCATATCCAACACTTGAATCCATTAAACAAATGCCTCTATCAAAAGTGAGCCATTAAAGCAACAGGAATAATAACCGGTATATATAAAATTTTAGCAAATAGATGTATTAAAAACAAATAAAAAAGCGCAAAAAGACCAAACATATACACGCGGCTTGACACATTTTAATGACTCATTAGTTATGATTGGTTTGACTGTAGTGCAAAATAAATTAAAATGCAAACTAAAATTTCACTACAAATACAATTTTCCCAGAATTTCATTTAATTTTATCATAAATATTTTATTTGCTATTGTGGAATTTTATTTCACTAATTTAAAAATTGATATTTGCCAAAAAGGCATGTTTGACATGACAAAATTATGTAGTCATTTTATTTATTATTCATAGAAAATAGTATATGTATAAGTTAATATTAATTTGTTAAGTGTCATAGCACAAACGAAATTTCGATGGTTTTTATGCGCCAAAAATTTGCTATGTCAACAAGCTGTTACGAATTTTCACACATATTTTTATAAATAATTTATTTTCCAAGCGGTAAATGTTATTTGTAGTAATCAATTGCGAATCTGTTTTTTCTCAATTATTTTATGGCAAGTATTTTAAATGCAACAAAAAAAATCATTGAATTTAAATTTTTATCTTTGTACATACATATGCATGTATATATGTACATAAGTGCACAAAATGAATGAAATCTAAATTTTTTATGCTATCGAGATTTTTTCATAGAAAACGCAAAGCGTTTAATTAATAGTGTTAACAAAAATTTTGGACAGACATTTTTTTTGATGAGAATAGTTTCAAATGTTAATGAATAGAGTAAACAATTATTTCAAAAAAATAACCACATACATTTGCTTAATATGAAAATAAAATAATAAATATTTATTAAAAAAAAATCTCAAAATATCAAATGCACGAAAATTTTTTCTAAACTAAAGGCATATGTTTGTACGTGCATTAGGGTGCATCACTCTCGATATAAAAAAACGGTACTGTTATTCACTTTGTTATATTTTAGGATTTTCGCCACACAAAAAATACTACAGGAGGTACTAAATTTGAGATATGGAATCAAATTCTCAAAAAAATTTACATAGCAATTTACGAAAAATAAGTAAACTGAATTTCATTAAAAACAAATGTGATTTTTATGTTGCATTTTATAAAGTCTATTTTTATTTAGTTTAGTTGTTTTAACCGGTTTATGCAATTTTCTTTAAAATAAATAGTTTTTCGTTATTTGTGTTTAATAAGATTTAAAAACTTTAATTTTTTAAAAGCTTTTCGTTTTTGAAAATTGCAGTTTTTTGGTCGAAAATACGGTTTTTCGGAAGCTTATAGTTTTCCGAAAAAGTAAATCTGCTTCTGGGATAGACAATTCTGCAGGGTCTATGCATATTTATTTGTTTTTGCTTTTTATTTTCTATAGCCTTAAACTGTGGACAGGGTATTCCACAGACTTTTTAGCTCACGTCGAACGAGCCTGAAAATGCCATTTTTTTATTTCGATACATTTTTTTGGTTCGTTTCAAAAAGTTAAGACCTTTTAATCACCTCCAGTCTGGGTCTACCAACTTTGCTTATAACATATTCCCGTAGATTTTGAGTCTGTAAGACCCCAAGTCCAGGCTAGTGTGTTACGCAAAAACTATTTACAAACTCAAAGGTTAAAAATTCTATCCTTTCATAAGATAATTCACAACATTTTACAGGCAAATTTACATTTTAATGCTTGCATAACATTTTTTTTAATATTTTCCCTCCCCAACGCTTTATTGTTTTAGTTAGTGCGCTTTTATATATTGTGCTTTGCAATGTTTTAGTTATTTTCAATTGTTTGTTTGTTTGTTAATTTTTTTAGTTTTCCCTTTCCGACAACCTTTTGTTCTATACCACGCT
>NW_023461407.1:0-26237 GCF_013731165.1 Rhagoletis pomonella
TATGATAACTTTTTTATTTATGTAGGTATTCATTTCTGAAAAAAAAAACGAAACTAAACCAATATTAGAAATAATTCCAGTCAATTATAATATGTAAGTGTGTATGTGCATGCATTTGTATGTGTGCATAGCTTTTGCTGATGCAGGTGATTTTGGGATCATGTGACACACAACTTCTATACATACATATGTAGTACTTATTTGAATTTTTTTTTTTTAAATTTATTGCATACTATGCGTACGTACATATACATATATGTATATACTGGTCTAAAATAAAAAAATAACTTAATTTTTTCTTTATTGCGGTACATACTAAGTAAAGAATATGTACTACTTTATCAAACAATAATATAGGTAAGTGGAATTCTGATAAGGTCGAAAACTCTGTTCTATAATTTAAAAGCAATTGGTCAAGAGCGTCTCCAACAAATTTTTTTCGCACATGGGTAAGGTCATCTCAAGTGGGTCACAAATTTAGCAACGTTCAAATTTCCAGCTGATTTTTCGCTCAAATGAAGTTCTACTCACCTGAAATGCACTTCGTATATTTCATTGAAAAATTTTCAAATTTAGACTTTTTACGAGCATTTGATTTTTTTTTTAAATGGTATGGAATTTATTTTTTATACAATAAATTATTTTTTTTTCGTCTTGAAAATTTTAAATTTAATATAAATAATTTTTTTTTTTAACAAACGAAAATTTAAACATTTTCTCCGCCTCAGAAATTACCACCACATACGCCACCATACGCATATACCACAATACGCACCATAAATTATGCAATGTGGTACTTGGAGCATAGCACAGTTTCGACGTACTACAAAAATTTCCCAATACAAATGTGTCATGTTGCTCGTCCTATTATGCTTGTATAGCGCAGAATAGTAGACGACATTTCTGTTTTTTTTTAATGACATAAGAATACATGAATATAACCATGTGTACTATGTATCCACAAAATCATTTTAAAATTGAACTATGCTCTATGAAGGATTCAAGTAAAATGCATAATTCTCTAATCTTGAACTTTTATCTGTATTTTCAATCTTGCCTGCATATTTTAATATTTAGAGGAGATCAAATGCAATTGTCAAAAACGCAAAACTCAACCAAAAATACGTTTTTTTTTTCTTTTTTTTTAGCTCATTTGTTGATTTTGCTTGGGTCTAGACTTTTACACGGGTTTTTGTTTATTTTTATTTTTATGTTAATGTATTGTATTTATTTGGTTGCAAAGATTATCTATAAAAATAGCCTAAGCACTCGGGACATCTCTTAATTTGTCTGTATCTTACTTTTTTTTTTACTTTTTCTTTTTGCTTGCAGTGGGTTAGCAGCCAGACATCTTCATCAAGATGGGGGACATGTTCCGCAGTGAGGAAATGGCACTGTGCCAAATGTTCATACAACCGGAGGCTGCCTACACTTCTGTCTCGGAATTGGGCGAGACTGGTTGTGTGCAGTTTCGTGATGTAAGTACTGATTTTTGGACGCATACGCTTTTTGTTGCGTCATAATTATGTACATATAACTAATGTGCCGCCTTCTCTTTGTCTTGCCAATCTAAAATGTTGGGTTTTTCCTATATTTTTCTACACAAAACTTGCAATCAAGAATATGCGTTTGGATTGATGGTTACATACTTGTATGCATACATACATACATACATACATACATATGTATATATTTTCACTCATCTGTTTTAAATATTTACATAGAATCGAATCTACATACAATACATGCCTACGCACATATTTAAGACATTCTCTAGAGTGATACATATTTCGAATTTCTTTACAGCTGAACAGCAATGTCAATGCATTCCAGCGCAAATTCGTTACCGAGGTGCGCCGTTGCGATGAGCTCGAACGCAAAATACGTTACATTGAGGCTGAAATCAAGAAGGATGGCATTGTGTTGCAAGACATTCTTGACGACATTCCACGCGCCCCCAATCCACGCGAGATCATCGATCTAGAAGCTCATTTGGAGAAAACCGAAAATGAAATCCTCGAGTTGGCCCAAAATGAGGTTAATCTCAAGTCGAACTACTTGGAATTGACCGAATTGCGTAAGGTGCTCGAGAATACGCAAGGTTTCTTTTCCGATCAGGAGGTGCTCAACTTGGACTCAAGCAATCGCGGTCCGAATGCCGTTGAGGAAGTCGCCCCACAAAATCGTGGCCGCTTGGGTTTCGTTGCGGGCGTGATCAATCGCGAGCGTGTATTTGCGTTCGAGCGCATGCTTTGGCGTATTTCACGTGGCAACGTTTTCCTAAAACGTTCCGATTTGGATGACCCACTCAACGATCCCGCAACTGGCCATCCAATCTATAAGACCGTTTTTGTTGCCTTCTTCCAAGGTGAGCAGCTCAAGAATCGCATTAAGAAGGTGTGTACTGGCTTCCATGCGTCCATGTATCCATGCCCCAGTTCGCATACCGAGCGCGAAGAGATGGTCAAGGGTGTGCGTACACGTTTGGAAGATCTGAAGCTGGTCCTCAGCCAGACCGAAGACCATCGTAGTCGTGTGTTGGCCACCGTATCAAAGAACTTGCCATCTTGGTCGATTATGGTAAAGAAGATGAAGGCTATCTACCACACGCTAAACTTGTTCAACATGGATGTCACGAAGAAGTGTCTGATCGGCGAGTGCTGGGTGCCAACCAAGGATTTGCCCGTTGTGCAGAAAGCCTTGTCGGATGGCTCAGCTGCCGTGGGCAGTACTATACCGTCGTTCTTGAATGTGATTGACACCAACGAACAGCCACCAACATTCAATCGTACAAATAAATTCACACGCGGTTTCCAGACCTTGATTGATGCTTATGGTGTGGCCTCCTACCGGGAGGCTAACCCGGCTTTGTATACATGCATCACTTTCCCATTTTTATTCGCTGTGATGTTCGGCGATTTGGGTCATGGCGTGATTTTGACATTATTCGGCGGCTGGATGGTGTTGTACGAGAAGGGCTTACAAAGGAAGAAGGGAGGCGAAATCTGGAACATTTTCTTTGGCGGACGTTACATAATACTTTTAATGGGCCTGTTCTCTTGCTACACCGGCTTCATCTACAATGATATTTTCTCAAAATCGATGAACATCTTCGGATCTACATGGAAAGTGCGATACAATACATCAACCGTACTTGAAAACCCATCATTGCATTTGTCACCAAACTACAGCACCTATGGGGTTTATCCTGTGGGCTTAGATCCAATTTGGCAGTTAGCCGGTAACAAGATCATTTTCTTAAACACCTACAAAATGAAACTATCCATCATTGTGGGAGTGTCGCACATGATTTTTGGTGTCTGCATGTCCGTGGTGAACTTTGTACACTTCAAACGTTATGCCAGTATAGTCTTGGAATTCCTGCCCCAAATTCTCTTTCTGCTCCTGCTCTTCGGATACATGGTATTCATGATGTTCTTCAAATGGATAAAATACAACCCGAAGACCTCCATCCAAGCGGATACGCCTGGCTGTGCCCCATCCGTGTTGATTATGTTCATCAATATGATGTTGTTCAAGAATACGCCCGCACCAGAAGGCTGCAATGAGTTCATGTTCTCCGCCCAGCCGACCGTTCAGCAGTTGTTCGTCTATATCGGTTTACTCTGTATACCCTGGATGTTGTTCGGCAAGCCGCTGTTCATTAAATTCACACGCAAAAATAAAGTGCACGTAAGTGAATCTCTTGTAAAAATTTTCCAACACACCGAAGTATGTTTATTTTTTATTGACATGAGATTTGCTACACTTTTATAGGTCAAACACAATGGCGATTTAACCGGCAATATCGAACTTGCCGAGGGCGAAACCCCAATACCAACAAGCCTCGATGACGCCAATCCCAGTGGCGGTGAACACGAGGAAGAACCGATGAGTGAAATCTACATTCACCAGGCCATTCATACCATTGAATATGTGCTCAGTACCATTTCACATACGGCCTCGTATTTGCGCTTGTGGGCTTTGTCGTTGGCTCATGCACGTAAGTATCTGCACCGACGCGCCGGTTATTTGAATCACTGTGACCAGATTCGAGCTTCACATCAAAGTTTCCAAATTCTTGAAAAGCGGTTGCGGCTAATCGTAACGATTCGTACGATTTGCAAAATTCTTTACGAAAATACATGAATTGAAACAATCTAAACACAAAAAAATCGTATGGACATTAGATTGGCACAAAAATATTTTTCCAAGTTAGGGTTGGGGGCACCTTCCAACATTTTTCATCTTGTCGAAAGAGGTGCTGCCATCAAAGTTTACGTTTCTAAGTATAAATATAGAGGATGCTCATTAAATGTTTATATGTATTTTACTCTGGAAGTGTATTGTCCATATATTAACCAAACATCTGCATAAGTATCTAACTTAAGACCATTTCAAATTTAAATTAGCAGAAAAATTATTACCAACTTCCGTTGTAATGGCAACACTAGCTTTTTATAAAAATCATCAATATTTTTGTCAGTCCCAAAGGGATTCAAGGACCCTGCATTGGTTTCAGTATAAAATTTTAAGTTTGTATAGATATTACAAATAACAAAAGGAAAAATGATTCCCCCCATTCAAAATTTGGACCACTTTAATGTACATACATATATGCGTACAGACCTAGGAATCAACATATTGGTATCATTTGAGCCTTAGCTGTGGTCGACAGAAGATCCTTTGTTTAGTTCTTAGCATTTACAGTAAAAGTAATGGAGTCTTGCAGGCAGATCATTTCATTTGCTTTCTTAAGTTTAGTGTCAAATATTCGCATATATCGCATTTCGCAATGAACCTTCAAGGGATTATTTTTTAAATGTTAGAAAATCTGCATGGGTTTATTAAAACTTCTAAGCATTTGCAGCTTGAGTACGAAAAAAAACGCTAGATCCAGCTGCAGGAATAATAGTCTGGCCACACTTATTTGAATGATCTCAAACTACATATACATATATGTACATACATGTATGTATGTATGTTTGCATGTAAATACACATAATAAATGGTTTACTCTACTACTATTTTGCAGAACTGTCCGAGGTCTTGTGGAACATGGTGTTATCAATGGGCCTGAAGAGCTCAAGCTATACTGGTGCCATCGCCTTGTATTTCATCTTTGGCGCCTGGTGTTTGTTCACCCTGGCCATCTTGGTCATGATGGAAGGTCTTTCGGCTTTCTTGCACACACTGCGTTTGCATTGGTGAGTGAAAAAAAACGTGGCAAATGCAGTTCTAATGCAAAACTAATCCATATATGTATTTTCTTTGCTTTTACAGGGTGGAATTCATGAGCAAATTCTACGAAGGCTTGGGCTATGCCTTCCAACCGTTCAGTTTCAAAGCAATATTAGACGGCGAAGAGGAAGAATAAACGAAAGACGTCCTCCTCCGAAATTCCTACATATGTACTCGCTTATTTAATGCGATATCAGTATTGTGGTACTCTTCCCACTTTCACTTTAAAGTGCCTTACATTTAGTTTTGTGTCTTTTGGTTTCATGTCCGTCCGTGTTATGTTTATATCAGAACTTATCTAATTGATTTTTTGTTTAAATGTGTATCATTGATGCATCATAAATTGCTTGCATTTTCTTAAAAATCATAAAATAAAAAAACGTTTGTTAGTGTTGCGCGTTAATTTTGCGAATTACTAAATCGAAATGCAAATAATTTATGTTGTAGACATGTACCTAAGTTCGATATTATTGTTTAATAAAGTTTTTAGAAGAGATTAAAGCAAGAAAACTGCTAATAGTGTTTTTCTACTTCACTATAATAAGGATTATAACTCACCAGGAATGCCCGAAGATCGCACATTTTATTCCCATTTCCAGTACACATAGTAATTAAGGAAGAATACAATAATAAATGGTTTTTATTTTGGTGCTACCGCATACGGTTCACTACTGAAACTGAAAATAATCACCTCTACGAGTATTCTTCGACCAAACTTGTGTGTGAAGTGAAGGAGATCGTATGTATGTATCAATCCATCAATCAGTGCAGTCAATACTATCACTGACCACTTTTTGATAAGTAAATATACATATATAAAATAGTAAATTAGTAAATAGTGCAGTGGTTCTCAAATTGTGGTACGCGATGCCTGCATAAAGGTGTTCTTACACGATATGTATTTGCATCTGTCAAATTCAGTCTTTATTTAACTATTTCTTTGAAAACGAAATAAACTAAACTATACATGTGTATGTATGTGCATCTGCTTTGTACAGAAACTAATCTAATTTACCTTTACACCATATGTTGGCATTTCCATATGTAAAAAATGGCATGTACACATGCAAATACTTATTGTGTATGAACAGCTTAAGTGTACCGCGGTGAAGTGAGGTTGATTTCAAAGTATTACAGTTTTAAAATTCATTTTGAAACAAAAAAAACATAGTTTAAACGCTCGAGCTAGCTGGTTTATACCAAGATAACCAGCTCAAATTTCAGCCATCTGTTAAATATTTATAAACAAGGTTTACGTGATCTAAATTTAACTGGCACTGAAAAACTAGCCCTTGGCTTTTAGCCGAGAAAATATCTGAAGAATTTGGTGTGCAGGGTGGAAATAGTAATCAAACTTGAATGTGATGAGAAGTTTCTGCAGATCTTGTTACATACTAGAATATAACCTAATGTTATCCTTTCGCCTACCAGACTATGCAAACGTTTGCATTTAAGGAGGCAGTAAGGTACATTAAAGAGACAATACCAGCGCGAACGCAGGTGAATATGTTTTCGTATAGCCGAGCGGCTATTTCGGCACTCCCTTCTACCTCTATAAGATCTCAACTAAGGGATGACTGTAGGAGAGAGATAGCCTATATTTTTGTTCAATATGAAATTACCCTAATATGGGTTCCGAGACATGGGGAAATTCACGGCAACGAGGTAATGGACAAACTAACAAGGTGCAGCTCCGCACTGAATGTGTGCCACGTGGTGGACATGGGGGTTTCGCTAAGGCCAAGCGGGGATGGAACCGTATAGGATAACCCGACAGTTCTTGTGTCTTACGACCCACTTAAAACCAAAACTCTCTTAGGAATGAGCAAAGAAGATACCTACAAACATACATAGGGCATTGACCCTTGTATTGCCCTTCAGCAGGTTCTATCGTAGTTGCGAAGACCCTGGCTTAAAAGAGCAAGTCGTCCCCCTCAATTACGGTTTCAGTGCCACCACACGTTGAATATTTACTTGACATTCAAGACAATTTTCATTCTTTGAAGGATTGTGACGAAATTCGCATATGATTACATGACCACGGGGAATATTTATATACGATTTCGCCAGGATTTATTTTATAATTGATACAGATTGTAAGACTTTCAGAATTGGGAACATCTTGGGGCTGTCAGAAGTGTTTCAGTAAGAATTTTTCTTAAAAAAACTCGATCAATGTAGTTTTCTCGATTACCTTTTCTAAGGCCACTTTTTGCGATGTATCTTCTCGTGGTGAATCGTGTGCTGAAATGTGCATTATTTTGAGTGGCCAGATAACTGTCTTGTCCATTTAGGTATGATATAAATTTGTCTAATATTTTTTTTTTTGTGAAATAGCTGTCAGCGGTTCCATTTGTTCATAGAAGGTATGCGAGAAGAAAAGTTTGAGCATCGGTGCCTTAAAGTGTAAGATATATGTATGTATGTACATTAGGGTGGTCCAAAAATGCATGTACAAAAGTAAATTCGGAGTTTTTATGTTCTCACCTCCTAAGATAGTTCTATATCGAAAAAAGTATAACCTTATTTTTTTATTTTGAAATCAAAAAGAAAAAGCATTCCATTTTTTCCATGTATTTTGTACGGGGAAAAAACAACTTTTTTTGGAAATCGTATGGAATTCTTGAAACTCAATATTTTTCGATCGGCATACTCTGTTTCTCTTCAACCGATTCCCAATAATAAAACCCAATTTTTTTAACAATTTTTTCTTAGTAACTATATTTTTTAGGACCGCCAAAACCCCTAGAAAATGCGAGAAAATGCAATGGTGGGGGGGGAGGGGGTTAGTAAAAAATCTTCATTCTTAAAAAATGGTTAAATAAATAATTGGGTATTGTTATTGGAAGTCTCCTGAAGAGAACCAAAGTTCCGATCGAAAAATATTGATTTTCAAGAATTCCATACCATTTCCACGAAAAGTAGTTTTTTCCCATACAAAATACTTGGAAAAGTTGGAGCGGTTTGAGCGACCTCTAAATATTTTTTGATTTCAAAATAAAAAAATAGGGATATACTTTTTTCGATAAAGAACAAACCGAGGGGTGAGAGCAGTAAAATGTCGACTTTACTTATTTTGAACCAGCCTAATGTCTATACATATCTACATACAGGTGGATGTAACTCAGTGTGGAATTATGACGTCGCACAGTGGTCCGAGTGGCAGAAAGTCGTAATTTCGAAATGTGTGGAAATAGCCAACTCAGTGGTTGTCTCAATTCTAAGCATGACAAAGGAAGCCGGTGGTGGGTTATTTATACGAAAATACTTTGTATAACGGTTGCCTCCATGTCGTCAATCTTCCATAGAGAGAACGCTTCACACTGGCAGATCCCTATAAAAATCGTAGGTAAAGGTAGTAAACGTATCTCGATTTTGTAAAAATTTGTTATTTGAACCACTTTGGCTAAGGAAAGTAACAGTATGAAATCTGGTAAAAACTAGCTAAGTGCAACGCCTACTACACAAGGGGGCGGATGTGGTAAACGTTATCTAATTCCGATGAAATTCGGTTTGTAACTTGGACTAAGCTATGGTGGAAATCGGTCAACTGCAACACCCACCAGCTATCCGAATTTTGCATTCTAATGTGGCAAGGACCCAGCAAAATAGCAAACATTTGATGCAAGATCTATTTTTGCATAAAAATCCCGAAATATAAAAAAATGTGAGGATTGACGTCCAACCATGCCCTCCCTCCCCCACACTACTCGGCGGGATTGGGAAATACTATCCGTTTTTATTAAAATGGATTTGTACCTTACAAACCGAATTTCTCCGAATGGGCGTGGCTGGTCGCCAATTCACACAATTTGGTATATATCTCGGGGTTTTATGCAAAAATATATCTTGCACTAAATTTTAAATTTTTGGAGGATCATTCTTACCACATTAGCATCCAGAATTCCGATGGCTGCTGGGCGTGCCAGTTGACCGATTTTCACCATCATTCCGATACATATATGTCTCCGAAGGTTAATCAAAGTTAAAAATCTAATTTCATTTGAAATTGGATAAAATTTACTATATCCGCCCCCTGGTGTAGTGGACGTGACAGTCCGCCAAATTCAACAATTTTTTTATTTATTGATTCCTCGACAAAAGCAGGTTACAATTTTCAGCGAATTCGGAGCACATTTGCTACTTTTTGCCACATTTTATATGGATCCCTTCCTCTGTGCGTCGTACGAAATCGAGCATTGGTCATTTTATCTCTAATAGTTTACCAATCATAATTGCTTTTTAATACCAATGGCGCCTTAGCAGCGGTACAAGTACATACATACATACGTACTTGTTTAGTGAGCCAGCTCTGGTCTTCTCACAAGTGCAGGTCCAATGTGTCGACTTCCTCGTTTCTTCGGTTTGCATGATTGATTGGTTGGAAAAGGTTGCCTTAATTGGAATTTAAGATTCGAAATTAAGTCCAGAATATGAATTCAGTGTCTTTTAGCCGCTCTAGTGAGGTGTACGTTGCAGATCTAAATTAAAAATTTGCTTTCGAGGTGAATTGATTGAATTTGATTTGAGTAAGTTCTTTTTGATGAATTACGAATTTAATAAAGCCTTGTGAGATGTGTACTTTAATTAAAATTTTTGCACAAGTTAATTTAGATTGTTCATAAAATAACTGCGTTTACTTACACTAATTAGCAAAAGCAATTTTAAAAAACTTCTAAATGTTTTAATGTTTTTTTTTTTTTTATTGGGTGCAGAATGCGTATAACCATTGAATTACTGATATGATAGGATAGTTATTTTAAAATTTGTGGCATTTTTAATACCTTTATAAGAGGTGAACATGCCTCACCAAGTACACTTTAAAAAGTCTCTATTTCTGTACATAATCCATTTTCACCATTAGTATTGCTTGTGCAATAATTATACGTGATCGCTGCAAAAAGTGTACGAATAATTTAAACAAAATCTGAAATGCAACAGACATGATGATCAGGACCGCAAAGTTGTAAGCTTTTGCTTGGAATTGCTTGTTCAGGGTTTCCAAGCTTAATTTTAACGATCGCTTATTTTGCTTATTTCAATGTATATAGCTAAGTACGAGCCATTTAAGAAAACGGTCAAGAAATAAATTGCTATTATTTCGTGTGTGCGAATAGTAGTGTTAAAGGAGTTTTGACATCTGATATTTTCAAGCCTGCTATCTCACTTTTCCCTCCGTTCCTTCCGAAATAATGGAAATTTCTGTTGAAAACAAGGCTGCCTTGTACTCTTCACAAACAAACAATAGCAAGCCATAAGGAGAAGAAAATTTGGATTAATAAATTTTTAATGGGTGGTTTTCCATATTCGTGAAACTAAAGAAATGTCTACAAATAATAACATAAAAACAGATTTGGTTTTTATTAACCTGTAATTCAATTGCATTTCTGCTTAAATTTAAAATCAATGGTTTGTCTCGAAGGGAGGGCATTGGTGTTATTGAAGATATTGGAAATGGTGTATCTCAAATGGAGAACAACGGTACTAAAAAAAACAAGTGAGAAAGTCTAAGTTCGGGCGGAGCCGAACATTAAATACCCGGCGCAAGTATTAAATATATGTTTTTTCACCTTTTCGAAAGCTACCGCTAGATGGTAAGCCGGGGTATATCAATTTTGAGTAAATTAGCGCCCTTGAATTTGGAAGTATTCCAGTTTCAAGCATTTCTGAAATTTACCGTTATATGAAAAGCGGCCGTAATTTTAGTCCGATTTCAATAATTTTCAACGTTTTGCTTTTATGTGGCAAGCACAATAACCACACCGAGTTTTGTACAAATTGGTAGAACGGTTACCGATATACATATATGTGATCATAAGTGGGCGGTGCCACGCCCATTTTCCAAAATTTTACCATAAACGTATTTTTTGGTAAAGAATTGTTGCAAGCATCAATTTTGAATAAATTAGCTTTAATATTTACTGATTTATCGAAAATTTTGTATTTCTCTAAATTACCGTTATATGGGATGTGGGCGTGATTATTGTCCGATTTTTAAAATTTTCGCCCATTTAGTATGATGTATCAAGGCCAACAACTGTGCCAAGTTTGGAAGAAATTGGTGCAGGGGTTACCAAGATACACGGATGTAACCATAAGTGGGCGTGGCTAAGCCCATTTTCCAAAAATCTATAATATTCTTATTTTTCCTCTGAAAATTATTGTAAATATCAATTTTGAGTGAATTATCTTCAGTAGTTACTAAAATATCGCAGTTTTCGTATTTCTGGAAATTACCGTTATATGGGAAGTGGGCGTGGTTACAGTCCGATTACGCCCATTTTCAATACCAACCTACCTTGGATTAACGGAAATCTACATACCAAATTTCGTTGAGATATCTCAATTTTTGCTCGAGTTATCGTGTACACGGGCGGACGGACAGACGGACGGACGGACGGACGGACGGACAGACAGACATGGTTTAATCGATTTCTCTATTCATTCTGAGCATTTATGTATACATTTATCTATACCTATCTCGATTCGTTTTGGCTGTTACAAACAACCGTTATGTGAACAAAATTAATCTACCCTTGTGCACAAGTGCGCTCGGGTATAAAAATAGTCATGGTGCTAGCAAGTCAAGATTCCTTGCGGTGTGTGTGGAACCGCGTTTATTTGGGTATAGCGCGCTCTGGCACTCGTTGCGTTGGTAAACGCAACGCTAGGCGCTCCAATTTAGGAATGACAGTTACGTACATTAGCGCACACCAGGGCCCACCACTTTTTTTTGGATTTTTAATAATCAAGTAATCTTTAAGCTAAAACACAACCGACTTCAATTCTATGTACAACTATATGTGTACAAATTTAGGAGTATCGTTAATTTTTTCATGATCCAATGATCGGATCTAAACCAAATTATGGGACGACCCTTGAGGTACCAAATTTCCGATAAAAAAGAATTAGGTTAACGTAGTCCAAAGTTATGCGGTAGCATACATACCTCCCACATTTTTTGAAGTCGATTAAAAATGTTTGAGTTCTTTGTTAATTTTATGTAAGCAAAGTGCAATTTACGAAACTTTAACAAGTTTATTTATTTATTACATACTGTAAATAAAACTTGCATAAATGTATTTTAAAGAGCATATTATCTGAAGCGAATTTTCGGTATTTTCTGGTGACATATCTTTAGAAGTTTAAATCGTCCCCCAAAATATATTCATGTATATTTTCATTATGAACCAAAAAGGATTTATTAATAATTTTTGTGGTAGACCATCTGAAATATGTATATTGATGCGTGGACACATAGCCTACTTTCTACAGTTTTGATTACATCTAGTTATGATTCCATTTTAATGCAAGGTGACCCAAAATAATTGATCCTATGTTCTTTGGCTTAGGCCCTTAGATATTATTACCTTATGTTTGGAAGATATATAGAAGATATATAGCCCTTTTATGGCATTTTCCATGTTTTTATAGCAACACTTTTTGCGATACGATAAGTTCTGCATTCCTTGACGTGTGTTCTCTTTAAGGAGCTTCCAGGGTTTAAGTATTATTTACATAATTCCCCATAGAAAAAAAGCCGGCGATGGTGAATCAAGTGATCTTACCTGGTAGTGAAGTATCGTAAATAGTATTTAGACACAATTATTCCGCACTCTTGAGTGTAGCGCTCCATGGTTTCTTTGTGTAAATTCGTGTGTCATACATGAACTGACATTCGACGACATTTGCAAAAGTTATTTCACCTCCCAATAGGGTCATTTACTATTAACAAACAATTAGAAACGCATATCTTAGTGTTCTTTTCTTTCTTATAAATTAATCGATAATGTCTTTGCCCTCCTGCTCATCTTCAGAGTTTAACAAATCGTTTCGATGGGGGATATGTTTCGCAGCGAAAAGATGGCCTTGTGCCAGCTTTTTATCCAACCTGAAGCTGGTTATACAACCATTTCTGAGTTAGGCGAGATCGGTTGTGTACAGTTTCGTGACGTGAGTTTTGTACTGTAATATGTATATGTCTTTTTTTTTTTAAGTTTACCTAATTTCAGTTGAATACCAATGTCAATTCCTTTCAACGTCGATACGTCAGTGAGGTGCGACGTTGCGATGAGCTTGAGCGACAAATGCATTACATTGAAAATGAACTGAAGAAGGATGGTGTGGTATTGCCCGAGTTAACAGAGAACCCTCCACGAGCGCCGAATCCTCGTGAAATAAGCGACCTTGAGACTACTATGGATAGAGTAGAGATGGAAATACGCGAGCTCGCGCAAAATAATGTCAATCTGAAGTTAAACTACTTGGAACTTACTGAGTTATGCATGGTTTTAGATAAAACACAAAATTTCTTTCGAGACGTTATGGACACTCCGTTCCACTTTGGTGATAATGAGACGCAACCGCACGTGGGACAAGGACAACTGGGTTTCGTGGCTGGCGTCTTGAATCGCGAGCGTTCGTTCGCTTTTGAGCGTATGTTGTGGCGCATCTCGCGCGGTAACGTATTTGTGAAGCGCGTTGATTTGGAAGAACCTTCCTCAGATCCAAACACTGGTCTTCAGGTGTACAAGACAGTTTTCGTTGTGTTTTATCAGGGAGCGCAATTGAACACACGCATCAAGAAAGTATGCAATGGCTTCCGTTCTTCACTTTACCCCTGTCCTGCGGAGCGTGCCGAGCGCGAAGAAATGCTGCGCGGCGTAAAGACACGTTTGGAGGACTTGAAGTTGGTGATGAGTCAAACTGCGGATCATAGGCGTTTAGTGCTGTCCAACACTATCAAAAATCTACCACGGTGGATTATAATGGTCAAGAAAATGAAGGCCATCTACCACACGCTCAATATGTGCAATGTGGACGTGACTAAAAAGTGTCTTATAGCCGAGGGCTGGGTGCCAAGGAAAGACCTAACGAATGTTACGGAAGCGCTGGCAGTTGGCTCGGCTGCTGTGGGCAGTACAGTGCCGTCGTTTCTAAATGAGCTGGAGACACAGAAATCACCACCCACTTTTAATCGTGTCAATAAGTTTACGGACGGTTTTCAGCATCTGATCGACGCCTATGGTATGGCCGACTATCGGGAAGTAAATCCGGCGCTCTACACTTGCATTACGTTCCCCTTCCTCTTTGCGGTTATGTTCGGCGATTTAGGCCATGGCTTCTGTATATTTCTTTTTGCGCTCTGGATGGTTTTAGATGAACAGCGTTTAAGCAAGAAGCGTGGAGGTGAAATCTGGCGTATATTTTTCGGTGGCCGTTATATCATTTTGCTATTGGGGCTGTTCTCCATGTACACAGGCTTCTTGTATAATGACATTTTTTCCAAGTCTCTCAATGTTTTCGGGTCCACTTGGAGGGTGCGCTACAATCGCAGCACCGTGCTGGAAAATCCGAATCTGGTATTAGACCCAGCAGTCGCCTCTTTCGGAGTCTACCCGCTGGGTGTAGATCCCATTTGGCAATTGGCCGATAACAAAATTATTTTCCTTAATTCGCTGAAAATGAAAATGTCAATTATTCTTGGGGTGGCGCATATGATATTTGGCGTCTGCCTGTCGGTGGTCAACTTTATGCACTTCAAGAAATACGCGCTGATCTTTTTGGAATTTTTGCCCCAAATACTATTCTTGATTTTGCTCTTCGGTTACATGTGTTTCATGATGTTTTACAAGTGGGTGAAATATGGACCAAAGACCGATTATTTGCCCGATTCGCCCGGTTGCGCGCCGTCGGTGCTAATATATTTCATTAATATGATGCTATTCAGTGCATCGGCACAGCTAGAGGGCTGCGATGAGTACATGTTTGACGCACAGCCGCTTCTTGAAAAGGTCTTTGTTGTGTTGGCTGTTCTCTGCATTCCGTGGATTCTGCTGGGCAAACCGCTCTACATAACGGTTGTGAGGAGACTTCAAGTAAGTTTACGAGTTACATACACATACATACATATAACCGTACATGTGCATATGTCTGTTTTGTGTTTTTTTTTTACAGGCAAAACGGCAGCATAACTCACCTTTGGGCAAATTAGAAGCGGAAGACGGTGGCCATCATGGCGCAGTTGGTACAGATGATGAAGAGGACGAGCCAATGAGCGAAATTTGGATACACCAAGCTATACATATGATTGAATATATCCTGAGTACCATATCGCACACCGCTTCATATTTGCGTTTGTGGGCTTTATCGTTGGCGCATGCGGGTGCGTATATGTACATATGTATGTAGCTGCTAAAAATCGTTTTCAAATGTGTTTTAGAACTTTCCGAAGTACTGTGGAATATGGTGCTCTCCGAGGGTCTTAAATTAGGCGGCTACCCATCGGCGATCGCCTTGTACTTCATATTTGGAGCTTGGGTTTTGCTGACGATAGCTATCATGATTTTGATGGAGGGCTTGTCGGCCTTTTTGCATACTTTGCGCTTGCATTGGTAAGATTTGATGAAATTAATTTGCTTTTAAACTTTGTGAAATACCAAATCGAATATGTATTATTTCAGGGTTGAATTTATGAGTAAATTCTATTCTGGTGCAGGGTATGCCTTTATGCCGTTCAGTTTCAAAATTTTATTGCGAAGTGACGACGACGACTGAACACATTTTCAACTGTCTAGTTAAACGCTGTAGTTTGGCAATAAATACCGTTTTGATGGTCAAATCACTAATTAGATAAACACATTTTAATAAACAATTATTGATATGTTGCTGCATTACATTAAATATTTATGTTGATGATTTCCTCTCCGTTTGCAGATTTTCCGCAGCACTACATTTTTTGCGTTATAAAATTAATTAATTTTTTGGGCAAAGAAACACGTTTTTCTTTTCTTATGAAGAACTAAAAACTAACAAGTAACGAAGTTAAGTTATGCCCATACAATTTGTATGAAGCATCTCACAAAAACGCCATTCAAACAATTTGGAAAAATCAATTTCTTTCTAAGAAGTTAATGTAAACATCGATTTTGAATGAGTTGGCTTCAGGACGAGGACGATTTTTTTATGTAATTATTTTAGTTTTATTTTTTTGAAAATCACCGTTTTTATATGAGTTTGCCTATTTTCAATGCCATCCGTCTTAGCCTCAGACAAACCGATGGCCCCGAGCTACTTTATGTCACCTATTCGATAGTCGGCAATCTATTCTGTATTAGACGCCGTTCGAAAGACTATCTTAATTTGATGAACTATGATTTATTTTGGTTGGAATTTCCGCCATTCCTTGATTTGTCATATATAATACATAATAAATAGGGGCGGTTCTGATCGAGGATAGTTTGCCGGACAGCGCTGGCTTACGAGTAGTACATAGTTAAAATAATTCATTAAGTTGCACGGTGTTCAAAATAGAATATATTGAGATAGGCTCATCCATTAATCTTTTGATTCTATTACAAAGTTACAAGTTCAAATCATTTGTTTTTATATTTAGATATTTTCTTGAATTCTGTAAATTGTTAAAAGTGAAATCGCGGCATAGCTATGTAGTCTGGACTCTTTTCAAACTCACCTGAGTAAACCCAACGTGTACCCTTAGAAGTCTTAACAAACTGATTTCCAAATATTAACTGACAAGGCTGAAAGATTTTACAGCTGTATCTCTACAAATGAGCCGCCTGAATATTTTGTATAAATAATTTTTGAAATCGATCAATCAATGAGATTAGCCATGCGTTTGCCCTGAAAGAAAGGTTGGTCCGTACTTTATATACATGTATATATGTATGTATGTATGCATGTACATTAGGGTGATCCAAATAACTAACCTAATGAATTTATGGCCTTAAAAGGACCTATTTACTGAGAAGAAAATTCTCCCATTTGGAAAAATTTGTATTCCGATTTTAAAAGGTGTCGGTGGGCAGTTGAAATTTTCCATGTAAATAATATGAAAATCTTTTTTCTTTAAAAATGCCATCAATATTATTTTTGTGGAAGGTGTTGCTAACTTTCTATAAATTTTCAAACAAAAAAACTGCCTTACTTCCTTTTTAGTCCATTTATACAAACGTTGTGGATTAAAGAGTTCTTTTAATTTGATTTTTTTTAGAGTTGCCTGTATAAAATTTTGCAATACTACGTTACAACGTTTATGCGATTGTTCATTTCACTAAATAATTTCATGAAATGTAGCCAAAAGCTATGCCTATATAAGGCGTCGTAATATAATGGCGGATATTGAACATAGCGCTATTCACAACTTGCACATACAAACGCCAAAGACAAAATCATTAGTAGAAAAATTGCATACAATGCACCCTATTCCCACAAAGATGACAATGCAATGCAAAGTTTGTACTGAAATCAGGATAAACAAGAAAGCTAGGTGATATAACTGCACGTCTATACCTGCTATGGGCGCTCGCATACCGTTCATCGCAGAAGGTATACGGTTTAAAGTAAGATATACATATCTCATACCATTTATCGCATGATTGATTCGTACTGATCGCACTGCGATAAGATTTGGTATGCGAGAAAACTGACAGTTGTATGTGAGCGCACATAGCAGGTATAAACTTGCAGTAAACGTGGTAACTAAAAAGCATGTAAATCTGATATTATTGAATAAAAAATATTGAAAGATTTATTGATTTTGCGTATTAAAGAGCATATTTGGTTTATCTATCGAGATTTTTAAAGCGCTTAAGATCAATTTGCTATGAATATTTTTGCCAGCACGGCTAATGATACTACCTAAGATCCTAAGTTGTCTTAATTATTTTACTAATTACTACGTATTAGAGAAAATGATTGTTTTTGATTTTAGTTACATTTATATTCATTCGATTTTAGTTACATTACTCCCAGTCATTTGAATAGCACACCCTTTTGATCCTCAGTATGTACAGTTTTCCTTTTGCATGTTTAATATTCATTAATTTTTTTTTATAAAATTTTCGACGTGTAAATAATGCAAATTTTAAAACATGTCAACAGAGGGGGTGCTATCCTAATTACATGCAGTGCATAAGATAATAATATGTTTAGAAAAATTTCGGATATGCAAGTTTTAAGTGGCTAAAAATTAAAGTTGATTTTTTTTTTTTATTTTAATTTTTCTTGTTGACGGTGTCATGCATTTTCTTCCATACAAAGTGTGCTCAATAAAATCTTTATTTGGAAGAAAATGCGCAGTTTCGGGCTAGCGACATTCGCTATGACGTTACAATTTTAGTTAGGAGGTTTCACTGAAAATACTACATCGTGCGCAAATGCGCTCTCACACAAAAAAAACTTGATAGTAATCTCAGTAAACATAAATGTTCGTTTTTTCAAAGATATGGACCGATACCAATTTTAAAGGACTTTTCGGTGATTGCCGGGACATTGACCACATTCCAATTGTGCCGAATTGTGGCTCTTGGGGCATATTCAAAGGTTCCGTTGGGTCCAATAGTGAGGCCGGCACCCAAACTCTTGAATTTTTTAAGATATTTTATGGAACGTTACTTTTTAGGGAGACTTTTTATGAACTTCTTGTACTAGGACGTGTCATGGTATTACTGTTGGTAGATGGGTTTGGACTTACTGTGCCTTCGTTCCAGTTTTTTCTCCCATAGAAGAGCTTGCCCATAACTCTAGTTGAGGCGAGGATCGCAGCTTCTTTCGGCAGATAGAGATCCGAGTAGGCTAATTAGCTCTACAGAGCTCCGGTATCCGAAGCACCCTATCCGCGGCTGGTCTAAATGAAGGGCCTCATCCTGTATGACCTATAGAAAGGGTCCTATAAAATATTGATCCAGTCCTGAAAGTTTAATCAGAAGTTTTCGGTGAGATGAATATGCAAGGTAACTAGAAAAAAAGAAAATTATTACAAAATGTTTGCCTTTGACAATTTAAAACGTAGGTTTGTCACGACTAAGCTTGGATAGCTCTCTGCCACAGGCGGGCATCAAGATGGTTTGTAATTCGTTATCGACTTTCATGTAGGCAGAATTTTAAACTTCAAGTCTACACAAGTCATCATGGTTCTACAGTGGTAAATCTTTATAAAAAAATCATACATATGATACATACATATACATATGACAACTTAATTAATTAATAAATAAGTGTAGCACCTTTCCCAATTTTTTTTTTTGTTTGAGTAGTTACGATAAAACCGAAGCTAAGCAGAGTGAAGAAAATGGTAAACGATTCAAAATAAGAGTACATACAATGTACATAAATAGAGTAAATTGATTATTCTCTCGGCGATTAACGAATTAATGCCAACTGATTGATTGGAAACCTATGGCTCAAATTGTTCGTCATAATCATACAAAATTTGATTTCACCAAAATACATGAAATAATGAAGACATTTTAGTTCCAGTTTGGCATTGAGTGAATATAGTAGGCGGTTACAAGTCGAACGGCGGAGCAGTACAGTAAGTTGAGAATTTCTTAGTTAACAACATTTTGTTACCAAAGGATATAACTTGGTAAAATAAATTTGATTGTTTCGTCATCAGGCAGGCAGACACACCATTCCAAAATGGGCAGCATGTTTCGCAGCGAAAAGATGTCGCTGTGCCAAATCTTTCTGGCACCGGAAGCGGCCTACAATAACATGGCAGATTTGGGCGAACTGGGTTGTGTGCAATTTCGTGATGTAGGTTGTGAAAATTTACTTTTACATTTTTACGCTAAGGTCCCGTGCACACAGACAGCTTACGGCTGAAACAAGCACTGCTTCTTAATTAATTATACGCTTGCTGAACACCGAACACTAAGAAAAGAGTTTAGTAACGTCAACTAAATATGTCTCTCTCAACGCATTAACTATTTGGTTATAGCTACCAAATCATTTGTTGAGTGAAACATATTTTTTTTTGTGTGTGCATGTTGGGCTTATGGTTTCTTAGCCCTGCCTCAAGCTCAATTAAAAATAGATCCGGGAAATGTGCTGTTTGAACGAGGCCGACCTAAATTACGCGTTAGTTAGGTGTTCATCTTTCAGTTCAGCTACAAGTTCATCCTGAGCCAGATGACTTACTCTTCTTTTGTATAAATGTCTTTTTCTCTCTGCAGCTAAATAATGAAGTCACAGCTTTTCAGCGTAGATTTGTTAGTGAAGTCCGCCGGTGCGATGAGATGGAACGTCAAATGCGTTATATAACTAGGGAGCTAGAGAAGGATGGAATAAAGCTGCAGGATGTTTACGATGATATACCGAGCGCACCGAATCCACGTGATTCGGCCGACTTGGAGGCGCAGCTGGAGAAGGCCGAGTACGAAATTCGCGAAATGTCGGAAAATGATATCAATTTGAAATCGAATTTGCTAGAGCTCACCGAACTCTGCAAGGTGATTGAAAAGACTCAAGACTTCTTTACTGAACAAACGGTACTTAATATGGAGGAACATGCGAACAGCGGCACTTTCACTGGTGAACGACGTGGTTGCTTGGGCTTCATTGCCGGTGTAATAAATCGCCAACGTCTCTTCGCATTCGAACGCATGTTGTGGCGTATTTCTCGCGGCAACATTTTGGTGAAACATGCTGATATCGAAGAGCCCTTGCACGACCCACGCACGGGCAATAGGACTTTTAAGACGGCTTTTGTAGTATTTTATCAGGGCGAACAATTGAATGCTCGCATTAAGAAGGTGTGTACCGGCTTCCATGCCTCCCTCTATCCCTGCCCAAATGTTCACGATGAACGCGAGGATATGCTGAAAGGGGTGAAGAAACGCTTGGAAGATCTGAAGTTGGTGTTGAAGCGGACCGATGATCAGCGCAATTGCATTTTGGCGGGCATAGCCAAACACCTGCCTATTTGGTCCATTAAAATAACTAAAATGAAGGCCATTTATCACACCCTGAACTACTTCAATATAGATGTAACAAGCAAATGTTTGATCGGCGAGTGCTGGGTGCCGACTATGGATCTAGAATTGGTGCAGCAAACAATCGCAAATGGCTCGGCCAATGTAGGCAGTACGGGCTCCTTTTTAACAGCTGTGGCGACAAAGAAGAGCCCACCCACTTACTTTCGTACCAATAAGTTCACACGGGGATTTCAAAACTTAATCGATGCATATGGCATGGCCACCTATCGGGAGGTTAATCCTGCTCTCTACACCTGCATTACTTTCCCTTTCCTCTTTGCGGTTATGTTTGGCGATTTGGGCCATGGTTTTATTATGTTCTTAATTGGCTTCTGGATGGTTATAGATGAAGAGCGACTGATGCGAAAGAAAGGCGGCGAAATTTGGCGAATCATGTTTGGTGGTCGTTATATCATTTTGCTCCTTGGTCTTTTCTCCATGTACACCGGATTCACTTACAACGACACCTTCTCAAAATCGTTCAATGTGTTCGGCTCTAAATGGCGCGTCCGTTATAATACTACCACCGTTCTGACCAATGCAAATCTGCAACTCGATCCCACTGTATCCACCATTGGCACCTACCCTTGGGGTATGGACCCGATTTGGCAGTTGGGGTCCAACAAGATCATCTTCTACAATTCGTACAAGATGAAACTTTCTATCATTTTTGGTGTTTTGCATATGGTTTTCGGTGTATGTATGTCTGTGGAGAATATGGTTTATTTCAAAAAGTACGCATACATCTTACTGGAATTCTTACCGCAAGTCCTTTTCCTTATCCTACTATTCGGTTATATGGGATTTATGATGTTCTATAAATGGGTCCAATACTCACCGACCACCGACTACGAACCTGATACACCGGGATGCGCGCCATCTGTTTTGATCTACTTCATTAATATGATTCTATTCAAGGCGTCCCCACAATTAGCCGGTTGTAAGATGTATATGTTTGACAGTCAAGCAATGGTGGAACGAGTTTTCTGGATTGTTGCTCTATTCTGTATCCCTTGGATGTTGATCGGGAAGCCATTGTACATCCAGTGTTTGCGTTCATTTGAGGTAAGCGGCATTCAAAAAAAAAAAAAACAATTATAAATTTCAATTAAACCATCTTTCCACCATGAATAGTCGAAGAAGAAAACGAAGGAGGAATATGTGGAAAAAATAGAAATTCAAGAGGGCGACATTGTTATTGAAGCAACGCTCACAGACCCAGTTCCACATGCTCATCACGAGAACGAAGACGATGAGGAGGAGGAGCCAATGAGTGAGATTTGGATTCACCAGGCCATTCACACGATTGAGTACGTCCTGAGTACTATTTCACACACAGCATCTTACTTGCGTTTATGGGCGCTATCCTTGGCACATGCGGGTGAGTGATATCAATCGGGTCAAGTGCATCTAACTAATACCATGAACCCAAAAACAGAGCTGTCTTATGTGCTGTGGCTTATGGTTATGCAGAAGGGTCTCCATTTCAAGGGTTACGCTGGTGCAATTGGCGTGTACATTATTTTTTTGGGCTTGGGCTTTGCTTACCATTGCCATCATGATATTTATGGAAGGACTTTCAGCTTTCTTGCATACACTGCGTTTGCATTGGTATTTCCAATCATTTGATATATTTTTATATGTATGATTCATGAAAAGAAATATTGCAGGGTCGAGTTCATGTCGAAATTCTACGCTGGCACTGGCTACGCTTTCGAGCCATTCAACTTTAAGATGATCTTAGAAGCTAGCGACGAGGATTAAGTTTTGTGAAAAGATATCTTACAAATCTTATCTACATAAATGTAAATAAAAATAAATAAGATTTATGCTGTTCTAATGAATTGTTTAAGAGAGCTGAACGTACGTTTAACAATAGGGGTATTCACCACATTGAGCAAGCGACCTGGCACTCTGGCCAAAGAGCAGTCAACAGTCGTTACTTGAGCTAATCTGCTCGTTTGCCACAGTGTCAGGTCACTTGCTCAATTCGGTCAATAGGAATGTGTTCAGAACTAAGGTTCAATTCGGCATTTAATCGTGGTTGCGCGTATTGGACATTTTCATCAATTATAGTTTAGAAATAAAAGAGCCTGATGTTTTGGCTTGATGCATTTCTGAACGCACCCTAACCATATGGTATTCGCGCAGTTACTAAAAACTTATTTCCAGATTTGCTCACAATTTATTAGGCAAACATTTTTAAAATTTATAAGTAATTGGAGATGTATAAACTTGCCGAAAATTATCCTTTCCATATTTTTTTTGTGAGGTGAGATTTTGTGTGTCTGCCCAACAGCCGGTAATTGAATGTTAAACTTGTTTGGTGTTACTAATCTTGTAGTTTTTGTTTTTATATTTTGCTCTGTTGCTCTCTATTTCAGCGTTTACCATACGTACATTCCAAGTGAATAACGCTGATTTGGACAATCTCATCCACTACTTCGATTCCTTCGACTCCTGTCTGCGCGAATTTAACTGTCGCCAACCTGACAGATGACTTCGCTCCGAGCTTCTACTAACCTGGAGTCTTTTGGCGGCAAATGCGGTTTCATTTGTAGAGAGTCATTGGAGTTGTGCTGTCCGCACTTATCCCCCTCTCCTATGTAGTTTTTTAGACATGAATATTTGGCATTTTAAATCCAAAATAAGTATGTAAAAACTACAGCCAGTTGACTAATCTGAGAGTCAAATTTCCATTTTACAGAAAGAAATGTAGCCCAGCTATAAAATTTTGTTGGCTAGTGTATTTATTTAAATACATATAGGTTTTGCATTCTTCAAGAATTTCCATGAACTTCCAAATGCGATTGCAATGTCAGCACCTATGTATGTATGTAAGTCTTTTTTCCAAAGCTAGAATTTTTCATGTCAGCAAAAGAGCTGCCACAAACGCCAACACCTGGCCTAGGCCACATATTTTTTTGTGAATTCAACAAAAAGTAAATAAATAACTGAAAATCTTGAAAGTAAGCTGAATAAGTGCACTGTTTTAATGAGAATAGTTTATTTAGAAAGGTTAACTGAAAGTTTCACAATCAGTTGAAATTAAGTCTTCAAAGTGCACGGGTAGCATTTCCAAGGGAAGATGTTGCTTCTAAGGTCCTCACTTTCGGTGGAGATCTCTTTCTTGATCGCGATTTTCGCTTTTTCTACATACGCGGACGTGTTTGTGCAAGTAAATCTGAATCGGCCATTCAATGATGTGAATGAGAAATTTGTTAGTTTTGCCGTGGAACCCGCCGATTTATATAGAGCGCTCGATGGACCAAATAGGTTAACATAATGAATGAAACAACAATTTATTTCATATTACGATATTATATTTGATTAACCCTTCATCGCACAGGAAAGTGCTAACGCATATGGCTACGATGCTGGGAAGTTCTTATGTGAAGTTTATAAGCGATTACAATTTCATATCTAACACAGAAACGAATTATCGAAATCCTACAAAGACTATATGGAAAGGGTTCAACCGCTGGACGAGGTGAGTGCAAATCGATTATGAAAAACAAAATCAAAGTATACTTCCCTTCGTAGTGCGGTAAACTGGACGATGGTCGTACCGATTCCACATAGTTCCGGTGAATGGGATCCTATGGAGTCCCTGAGAATTTTAAATAGTTCCTATTTAACAGGCATAACCGATTGCATTTGGCAATTGGGTACAGGTAAGAACGCACATAAAATGAGTAGCGGAAACCTTTGTAAGCAATTTTTCTCCACAGAGTTTGGTCCGGGTATCAAAGAATATTTTAATGACTTGAACACTTTGAACTTGATAGTGGATACATTCAATCCTTATGTCGATGACTGGGAAGTTACCGGTGCTGAAATACCTTCGGGCAGCAGTAGCGAAGAAGTTAAGCGATATATTGAGATGTCGAGAGACATTAATGCTGCTTTTAATTGGCTGCAGTAAGTACTCTGAAACAGTTACATAAATGCCCATACTCATTTGTAATTGGCACTTGCAGGCCAGCCGATTCTGCCACCACAAATACTATGATCGGCTCAGTCTATGAACACGATCGCACCCTGCGTGCCATGTTCAGCGAGAAGGTACCTGTTTGGCTAAATTTCGCCTCTAAGGATCGACCAAAAAAATCGACACAGAGAGGCACCACTGGTAGCAGCAGCAGCAGCAAAACCAATGCAGAGGATGTCACAGATGTGTTACGCTGGGCGCAGACTCTCGGAGATGCGGCAACCTCTGGTTTCGACGCCGTTTTCCGCCGCATTGATCAAGATGACTTGGAACGCCCTGGTCCCAGCTTTTTCGTAACTATGCTATTCAAGAAAATTATGGGCTCACGGGTGTTCCCTGCCCGACCTTTTACCATATTCCTGCGCAGCAATAAATTATATACCCATTGTGCTAATACAATTTCGGGCGGTATAGCCTTCATGATTGTCAATCCTGATGATGATACCAAGCACGTGACCGTAAGTTCTTCCACAAAACTACCTGGTGAGGAGTACTGGCAGTATATCGTAACATTTAAAAAGAATCAGGCTTATTTGAACAACGAGAGACTGAACATGAACTTCACATTAACGCCTCAAGTCAAGACTAATAGTCCAAATAAAGCATTGCAATTGAGTGCACCCGGGAAATCCGTTGCGTTCTGGGTGCTACCGAATGCTGAGCTGGAGCATTGCCAGTTCACAGAGATCGATATTGACGAATTGGCGCGCGAATCGATGGAGGAGGAGGAAAAGGCGAGTAAACGCATTTCCTCGTCCGATAAGCTATTGCAGCAGCTAATACAGGACACGGCACTCGCTCACTCTGCTCCAACAAAATCCAACCACCGCAGACGTCGCTATGCCACCTTTGCCAATCGCGGTGCCAGACATGTTGTGCTGGATGACAATGGTGAACATTCCGAGACTTTGGCCAAACTTTTCGAACCACTATCCCTGGAGGAAAAGACACCCAAAAAGAGAGAAGAAGTGCTAGAAGATAGACGGTCTGCTGCACTCAAGTGGATTAAGGAGCTACTCGACACAGCACTGCAAGATCGCGAGGATTTGTTTTCACTAAAGCGAAATACTCGCAGCGTCGACGATTACTTTGGCGCCATCTTTGGTGCGAGAGGCGGCAAGAAGAAGTCGGCTATAGTAAAGAAAATTACAGAAATACGCAAACCAGAAAAGAAATCCATTAAATCGTCATACGACCCAGAAAATTTCAATGAGGAAGAGTTTTTT
>NW_023461408.1:0-18743 GCF_013731165.1 Rhagoletis pomonella
TATGTGTGCATTTGGTTTACTTGTTATTTTTACTTAATAAAATATTTTTACAGATAAAAGCGTGTTGGGGGATCGGCATGTCGTGGGCGTACAATGGGATCCAGCAAACTCAAATAAAACGATGAGCCTGCGCACAGTTTAGCTGTGCTTAATCAGGATTTATTGAATTTAGTGCTAGATATAATTAGGATAATTAGACAAATTTTATAATTAATTAAAAGTAGTACCTTAAATGTACCTAATTAGTATAATAAAATGATTATATATATGTATAACGAAACTCTTGTTTGTATTTGATGTATTGTACTCGTTGATATGATTAGAATGAGTGTCTCTCTCGTAGCAGCTTATTAGCATCCGCTGGAATTACTGATATTGTCTGCTTCGTGTGAACCATCACCAAATATTGACTAGGAATTTTTTAATCCAAAAGATTGATTACTATTAGCCCGTAGTCATAGCGAAGAAAAAGGTTTTAACGCTTGAAGTCCTGTTTTATAATAATCACCATTTTAATTTTTTTCATAGTCAACTTAAAGTGAATTTTATGTCAAAACTCCAGTTTTAACTAGGGATGTTTCGAATGCCATATTTTTCACATCATGAATGCGAATTCGAATGTGCGAATGCGAATGTTAGGAATAACATTAAAAAAGCAATAATCAACTTAAGTCATCGTTTTCACTACTTCAAAATTGTGTAAATTATTAAAACATTGAATAGGTGCTTAACCTATACAGTGTTTTAATCTAGTAGTCAAAGTTCAAAAGGGACATAATATAAAATATGATAATTTTGCTCGTATACAAGGCCGGCTGCACTGAACAATTGCTCACTTGCCACATTGGCGGGTGGAGGGCTCAAATATTTGTGGGCCAGATTTGTCAATTTGTCGTACATATTTTATTTTAGTTTTCCACCAATCGGGAGGATTTTCACCGAGATGAGCTAGTTTTCTCTAAGATACGCCTTCAATTGAGCTTTAATTTCACATTTTTTAAATCTTCAGATTCTACATCCGAGCCTTCGCTTTCGCTGGAGGAATCTAAAATTATTTCTAGCTTGCTTATAAGACTTAGCAGTACCTACTTGTTGAAGGCCCATCGATGTTGCTTGTTTGCCGGTTATTGTCCGCACCCTGGTTAGACAGACTTTGATGACAATGCGAATGTGTAGAATGATGCGAATCATTCGCATAACGAATACGAATGAACATATTCGCAACATCCCTGGTTTTAACTTTAAAATGAGGTGATTGTGATTTAAAAACAGTAAAATAAGGTTCTAAGTTTCGTTTTGCTGCTGAAGTAGTAAACGCAATAGCACCCAGGTTCGGTCCTCAATCCGAGCGAGTCCAAACAATATTTTTTTTTTTTAATTTTCCTTTTTTGTGATAATAAACATTATTTTATTTTATTATATTTTTTTATTATCTTTTTTTGTTTATGGTATTTCACATAATTATCTCAAGTTAATAAATTTTTTTTCATTTAATTTTAATTAAATTGGTCACAACAATAATAATTACATAAAGCAATTTAAATACTATTTAAAAGAACAAAAAAAGATGTACCCAATTTATTCCTGGCAGTGGGATTCGAACCCACGACTTTCTCTTCTCTTCATATGGATAACTCTGTTCTCACTCATCTTAACAAAAGGCTGTTTCTAAGATGTCTATGATTTTGACACAACTTAAACATCTATTCGAAACTTAAAACTTTATTTTAAAAAGAATGAGCTTTAACTTTCATCTATGACTATGGGAAATTATCTCTTAGCACTACGCCAGAGCGTGCGAGAGATCCCATATTAGATAGTTATTTGGCTCATTTAAACCTCTAACTTTACCTCTGTAGAGCCACGGCTCCTAAAACAGTACAATGCCTAGATTATCCGATGAAAACCTTCAAGTGAACACTTGCCAAGGCGCCAATGGAGTGGTGACGGTTTCTAAGTATCTGCCGATCGCTCTCCTGCCGTCTAATTCGAGCATGCGCTTGTCAAGTCCTTCCGTCAATTCAGAGTCGACCTGTAGGTATGAATTCTGGCTGCATACTTTCTACATTGGGAGGGATGCTGCTATCATGTGAGATCGTCTTAGCTTCTTCTATTCTCATTGACGACTTTTACCTCCACGATTTCATCGCATCAATTTAGCCTAGAACCATCCCACCTGATGTTGTTGAACGAAGGGAACCCATCCTAAAGGTCAGAACCGAATCGGCTGAGCCTCTACAACAAGATGCCGGCCTTAGCAGAGTAAGGTTAGTGCTTGTCACATAGCCAATAAATTTTTTGGAAATACCTACCATTGAAAGGTCTAAGAAGCTTTTAGACTTAAGGAGTGTCGGAAGAGAAGCTTGCAAAATAGTCGCATAACAAGCCATTCTAAATATTACTACATTCTATATATATTCAGCCTCACAAATACGAAAGGGTATTCGACAAGCTCAATCCATGGACAAAGAATGGTTAAATTTTAGCATGGGTTGATGTGGTTTTAGATACAAATATTTGAGCTTGAAAATTGTTTCAGCTGAGTTTTACCAAGTTTATTTCCAATAAAATTTACGAAAAGAATTTGAGTAGATTAACTTCTACAGACAGGCTAGGATTGAATCAAATTGATAAGGGGTTTTTGTTGTTGATGTAGCTTCTACAACAACCCCGCACAGATCAGTTAGTATCTTAGTCGTTGTCGTCAAGCTCAACTAACGGAAGACCCAAGAAGCGTGCACCCTCTATAGGGGAATAGGCGTAAGTTGCGTTGGGTTTTCCGGGAATAGGAAGAGATCTTTCGAATCGTAGGGTGTCTCTCCGCATGCCACACACTCATTTGGCACATCTGCATCTAATCTACTCAGGTATGAGTTCAACCTGCTGCAGTAGCCAAAGCGAGGCTCCCGAGGCAGACGAAGCTCCGTCTCGTCTATGTCAGGTGGTTGTGTACCCAGAATGGCATTCACAGGTCTGGAGTCTACGTAACTTGAGACTGACACCCTGTGAATACTGCTCAGGGCCTGTCGATATGCTCATAGGTCCACAGGTTGCTTCTGGTGCTTTTCCCTCTGGACTTCGTCAGTCAGTTCATATAGAAGCCTTTTGACATGCCGGTGTCTGTTCGTGTGTCCACGTCTGTGGCTCCCTACTAACAATTGCCTATAGAGCATTGTTTGTGCTCCTTTATTTGGAGCATTTTCACCTCGTAGTGTAGGTGGTGTTGTGGCGACATCAGAAGACCTCAGGTCGCTATCCGTAGTGCAGTGTTTTGTGCAGTCTGTAGCTTCATCTACTGCATCCTACTTGTCCCCGGCGACCACACTGGTGCTGCGTAATTTAGAACCGGCCCGGCAATTGCCTTGTATGTTGCCAGCGACGTTGTTTTGTCTTTGCCCCAGGTACTGCCGGATAGCGACTTGAGGACCTTGTTGCGGCTCTGTACTTTGTTGACAATTGCGGTTGCGTGCGCAGAGAAGGAGAGCAGACTGACCTTCGCCCAGGTGGTAGATAAGATCGCAGAGGATTATGTTGGGGAGAGGGTTAGACTCCTAGCAGTGAAGACGAGAGAAAGCTCGGAGAGATACCCGTTTACTTTCGAGCACAAGTCATTAATTCCATTCCCAGACGCCATTATCGAACAATCGTCAGGAGGCAATCGAGACTGCCTCTGGTGGCTGAGGGAGCTTGGAAATATAAAAGCTAAACAGTAGTGGGGAAAAACCCCCTGCTTAGTAGCAAGGCCTCTAGTGTCTTCGATACCGGGGATAGAAGTGTTATCGGACGATAAGACTCCTTTGTTGGCTGGTTTCCTCGGCTTGAGCAGTAGCATCACTTTCCCTGTCTTTCAGATGTCTGGAATGACGAGAGTGGCCATTGACAGATTGAGGACCTCGCTAGGTACGCTACTCACGCAGGACCCAAATTTTTCAGCATCAAGATACATATTCCGTCGGGGCCCATAGCTTTGGCGGCTTTCGCCTTCCGGATGGCTACCTGTACTTCACCACCGGTGAATATAAGAGGCGCACTTGTTGTTGGCAGTTTGTGCGGTCTTCTGGTTCTCGATGTCTGGCTTTGTCCACCGGAGGATGCAGTATAAATTTTCCGGCTAAAATAGCTCACGAATCGCTCCGGGTCCGGAAATATATTTCGACTCTGTCGTCGCACTTTGTCGGATTGGACAGTGACCTCCCGCTTATACACGTTCACAAGCTGCCGAATCTCCGTTTTGAGATCCCTGATGCGGGAATGTCCGGGATCGGCCTGACGAATGTTGTCACGCTCATCGGCTAGAACAGCCACTTCAAGAGGAAAGTTGGACGGGGGTCCATTATGCAACCGGTTGGTACGAAGCGAGCTGCTGCAGCAGTGACAACCCTGCGGAACTTACGTTCACCTAGGTGAACGTCAGTTGGTGTGGGCAAGGCAACGATAGTGCTTTCAGTAAATTCCGCGAAGCCTTTCCAATCAGCTTTGGTGAAGCTGATATATGTCCGGTGTTCCGCGGAAGCAAAGTCGGCTGATTTATCGATCGAGATGACTATGCGCAGATAGTCTGATGCCAAGGACAGCACAGGTCGCCATGATATGCTGTTTATCAGACCAGCGCTGACTATTGTTGTCTGGCGAGCTGCAGCAGCTGCCCATAATCCTGGTGGGGCGTCGTCGTTCATTGTGCAGAATGTCGAATCGTCTATGTGTTCAGCTAAGTGTGTTCCCCTACGATCATTTGACAGGCTTGAATGCCAAAGATTGTGGAGCGCATTATAGTCGCCAATTACCATACGGTTTTCACCTCTGAGGAGCGCATCTATTTTTGGGAGATATCCTGCTGGGCAGCTGGTGACAGGGGGTATATATACGTTAAATATTTGGAGTTTGACATCGCTTGGAGACGATACTGCACGGTGTGGTGCGTGATGAACGCTAGGCCACCACCATTATCTCGCTCGCAATTTTGACGGTGCATAGTGTATCCGGCGCAATTCAACAGTGTTGAATTTCTGTGCAACTTCGGCTCTTGAACCGCAGCTATAAATATTCCATGCCTCCCCATGAAGACGGTTATCTCCTCGGTCTTGCTCTGAAGCGAGGGACGTGTGTTTCCTAACCACTAAAGGCTGCGTGCGCTCCTTGCGGGGGTGCCGCCCTGTAGTGGTAGTGGGTGGCGCCGCAAATGGAGCTTGCGCCCGTGCAGCGCAACACGGGCCCTCGTAGTCCCTTGTCCAATCTCGCGGCATGTGGGTAGTGGTGCGGTTGTGTCTGTTGTGTGGTCTGTCGTGGTCTCTCGTGGTTCGGTCTATTGTGTTGTGTTGTGGTGCTGTGGTCTTTTGTGTTGAGATGCTCAGGCGGACTAGGGCAGCAGGAGGTCACAAATTAAGTGGTCTACGGTCGATGTGTCCGTAGATCTGAGCAGACGCTAAGTTGAATCCACCCGTTGCAAGCATTGAACTTGACTGAGGTGAAGTTGTGGCGTAGTCGTCTCTGGCATACACAGCAGGACTCATTTATTGGCCAAATCCGCTTGTTAAGGAACCAAAAGCAATGGCCTCTTTTGTCCCGTCGGGTATACGTAACCGGAATGTTTCAGAGCAATATCTGGCCAAGAACTATCACGCCAGCTGGTTCCCCTAAAAGTCGAATTTTAAAATTTTATAATTTTTTGCGATCGTCTTTTATATTTTAACGCTCATGTTATACCATAAAATTATGGTTACATAACTTCAGTTCCGAGAAGTGAAATTATTGAATCCCATAAAAGCGTTCGGAAATGTATCACACAAGAAAAATCGAAAAACTGAAATTTATTATTTTGGGTCAGCCTGTGCCATATTTTTACGAAGCAGAGGGAAAAGACAGAAAAAGATAAAAAAAAAAACAAAAGTGTCATCAAACAATTAAAAGGTTTTTTGCTGCAGCCCACATTTTTTAATTTATTTCATTCCACTAAACCTGCGAATTTTACTTAAATAAAGTGAAGATACTTTGTCCATGTAAAAGAGTATGTTCCTTACTAGTGAAATGCGTTTAAAGTCCTCTCCTTGATAGCTCCTATTACGTGAATTTACAACGTGTGATGTGTGATGTCGGCAATTGTCTGCTCCCTAATTAACAAATTTAATTAAGCGATAATTAAAGTATTGGTGTGAGGCACAGAAAAAGCATAGTGAAGCAAGCGATCGAAACTAAAGTTGCGTCAACTTATCAAAAGCGAAAATAAAAATTGATTTCAACGCTCAGAAAATGATGGACGAACAGTTAATTGATGAAGTTGGGCAGCATGGAGTTATATATAATCGTCAAAAATATTACCTTAACGGTAGTAATGGACCAGGTGGAGGCGGGGGGAAGTATGAAACAAAAGATGAGGCATGGCAAACTATTGCAATTAAATTGCGTACAGATGGTAAGTGCAATTGATTTTCTATTCGAATTCATTCACTCCAAAGTTTTACTATTCTCTGTAGTTGAGACTTGCAAGAAACGGTGGAAATACTTGCGGGAACGTTATGTATCACAACGCAAGCAAGGCGACCCGCCGGTATATGAGCATCTTTCTCGTCCCTATCTTGAGAAGATGAAATTCCTTGATCAGCACATACAGCCCCGGAAATCATACCGAAATGTGCCAAGTTTTCTCACATCCCCCCCACTCGGTGAACAGTTCCAACTACAGTGAATTCAATATGGACTCAAAGTCAAATGGGTCTATGAAGAACATGGGTCATTTCGGCAGCTCGGCTGTCTCACAACATCATTACCACCAACCAGATCATCAGCACCCTATTTCTGCACTGAGCTCTGCTGCTGTAAATGCGTCAACAACAGAGAATGGAAATGGACAGGTAAAAATTGAAGCCGATCAAATGTTTCGCGATTTTGCCGCTGCTGTGGCCTCACAACAGCTCCAACAAATATCACACACGCAGCTACAACATCATCAAGCTGCTGCAGTGGCGGCCGCTATGGCCGATTCCTCTCAAAACTATAATGAACACTATCGAGAAGGAAACAGCTTGAGTGGTAATGGTGTAACTCACAATGGTAATGGCAGCGGTATGGGCATATCGTCATCATCATCTTCAATGAAATCACCATTATCATCTCCTTTAGATGGCGTCAACAGCAACAATCATAGTGGCACAAGTAAATGCATTCCAGTGTCTTTCCAAAATCCTTAATAATCCGTTATTTTCTCATCTTTAAGGTCACAACCCAAGTGGCGCGCAGCAGGCAGTAGCCCACTCATCGTCCTCCAATCAAATGGCTACCAATTCATATGGCGACACCAATAACGATGAACTAGATTCATCAACTGGCAGTAATCATCATACGAAAAAGCCACGTGTGCAGCTAAATTCAAATGTCGCCGGTATGTCACATAACAGCAATCATGCTCAGCAACCATACTCTGGTTCACAAAATACTTCAAATTCCACTAACGCACACTTCGCTGACGATACCGATGATGATTCAGATGATAATAGTAGTAGTTTATTACAACCACAAACAATATTAAATGATAATCAGAATAACCATTACGATAATGCGGCTTCGACTTCCTCAGCGGCGGCCATGCAACGCAGTTCTGGTTCGACAAACAGTGGCCAACAACAACAACAAGGCATGTTTCCCGCAAATGCCGACTTCCTCTTTCAGCTTTATCAGCAACTGCCTCACCAACAGCAAAACCTAACTACACCTCAGCAACAACAGAATTTCAATAAGTTTCAAACGCCACAAAACCCCACACCGGCGCGTAGTTCCGAGCATCTATTGGGTGAATTGGTAACAACGGAACTATTAAAAATGTCAAAGGACCGTCGCAAAAATGTTCAAAAACGTATTCTGGAAATACTATTCTTTGATGATTGAACAAAAATAAATATACACAACGGCATAAGCAAGTGTTAAGAATAAAGGTGCTCCTCGTGGCATCGAATAAGCAGGTGGCATCGCGGGAAGTGTATTCATTCCAGCTAGATTATAAGCCCAACTTCCAAGCGTATATATAAATTTTAGGTATATGGTTAAAGAATAGTTTAAGCATGTAGAACCCACCTAAATTATTTTTAATATTTTTATGTTTTTTTCGTGTTTTTATCATAATTTATAACCTTTAAAATAAACTCTTCTCTTCTACTCTAGTCAGTTCGTAAAGTTTGCCTTAAATGTCTTGCTTACATTTTCAAACAATTATATAGTCGCTAATTTCATTTCTGTACTTTAGATCTTTAGACATATGCACGCATGTATTTTTATATAACTATAAAAAAAAAAAACTATTTTAGTCAGTCAACAGTAAACCCATTTAAAATTAGTTAAGCTACATACATAAATATGTGTATGTATATTAAAAACTATCGACACCGCTTGAAGATATTAACAAAATAAAGTAAAGCAGAATATGCAAGCATTTCGTAGACATTTCTTACCGGGCTTGATAAAGGAGCTGGGAGTCGCCGTGGTCGAGTGGTTAGAAGTGTGCCCTGCCACTCGGTAGGCCCAAAGTTCAATCCATGGACTGACCATCCGTGTCGCCCTTCGGCAGGCAATGGCAAAGGGCCAATTATTTATATATAAGCGAAAATGATCATAAATTAATTTTATGAAATACCGAAACTGTTGGCAGCCCTAAAGGTAAAAGCTGAAAATTCAACGCCGTCACATTCGATTCCGTCGGCGCAAGCCTTTGCACGGCAAATCAGCTGGTTTCGCTTATTTGATTTTTGCTTTTCAACTAGTTTGTGTTATTTTAAGTGATAATTAGATGGGAAAAAGAAAGTGTATGGGATTCTACTCTCAATTTTAATAAAGAAATCGATTTTTAAAAAATTTTAATTGTACACATCTTTCTTTCATTATTGAATACACGATCAACGAAGAAAATGTTTTCACTCACGCGAAAATGGTCACAATTGCGGTCCAGTGTAAATGCAATCACATCAGCGAGCGCCACCAATAGTAGCAGCAGCAACAATGGCATCAGCAATGGAATCCATTATCATTGGGAAACAAAGCACAATACACAGAAATTAGCTTTGAAAGCGCCGCATGAGCACAAATTGTTGAAAAGATATGAACGGTAAGAGTAATTTGGTGTCTACATTTTTGTCTTGGGGATTATATAAAAATAAATTAGGGGTATTCTCTGAGTCTTGCAAAGCCCTTGCACCGTGCACGTATTGCACGGTTTGCAAAGCTGTCCCATACGAAAACCGGTTTTTACCGTGCAATCTGTGCACCATGCAAGGGCTTTGCAAGACTCAGAGAATACCCCTATTGTAAAACCTGCATGTCGGGGGAGGATACCAATTCTTATCAAAAATGTTGCATGCATATTTGTTTATTATATAAATATTCTATGATACAATGGTCTAGTTAAAGCGCCAATGCTTGAACATTTTTAAACGCGGCAGGATAAGTTACTTTCCTGCATAACGTACAATTCCAGGCCACTTAACAGTATTGACGCCATTTCTAAAGTTAGCTGGTAAATCACAAATTCCATTCGTAATTATTTGCATATGCATACATACACATAAGCATACATACTTAGTTAAGAAAAAGGCCGCGTAAGCATGCATAATGAAATTGATTGAACTTGCGGTTAAAAATTCATAAGAAACTGTTTCGTATAGAGTTGATACCCATCCTAGGATATAAATGTTTAATCTCCTAAGTTGACTATTTACCTACTATCTTCTTTGCATGGTAAACTGATGAAGAGTTTAGTAGTCCCACATAAATTTAAAATATGAATCGTGTGCCTATCAACACATAATCCACTCTTTAGATTCTATCGAAAAAAATATGGGTATTCATCTAAAAGCGTAAATGCCTCGTAACGCAAAAATCTCGTAAATAATCCGGTTTTGAATACAAAATTAAGTAAGTTTACAAGGTTTACTTGGTTACGAGATTACGCGTTTAGATGAATTGACCTAATATTTTCCCAATCTATGAAATCAGCAATGCAAAGTTTTTCAACGTATAAGTGGACTCTTAATACCTCAAAATAGGATGGTTCTTCGCATTCCGCTAAGAGTTCACTGCATTACATGCAAGTACTGCTCTTTACGGGTCGCTGACTTGCTTACATTATAATTTCATTGGCATACTTATTTCCATAGATTCTTGTATAATTATGTATGTGTACATGCATACATATACTCACTATTTACTAATGAGTGCTATAAATAGCTTACTAAGCGTGAGTATAATTTACATAGGTTTTTTTTACATACCCAACTATGGCATATAAATCTTGCATCTTAAAGCCAATTCAAAAAGATTCTTCGCATACCAACGACATGGAATGATTTTTATAGTGTCTCCGCTTTCAAAAATATATGATGCTTTTATCATATTCCCATTTTTGATTCTGCCTTAACTTTTCCTCTACAACCTAACTCGTACTTTAACTATGGACATTCATACATAAACCCATATGCACATATTGTCAACTGAAATGCAAATAGACGTAACAAATATATGCACTGAAAAGCAAAAAGGCATAACTTATAAAAAATCAAAATTCCCTTTTTGATTGATATGATTGGATTTCATCGAATTAAAAATACCTACATCATTTTATATAAAAAAAATTATTACTCACCACTTTTTTCATTTCAGTGACAATACCTTTATATGTATGTATGTATATACCTGTATCGAAACTCTTTCATGCTTGTTTGCATATTATGCAAGTATACGGCTAGGTTTTAAACAAATTTCATTACAATACAAATAAAAAATCAAACCCATGTAATAACAGTAAAAGTGATGTAACCGTTTACACATTTGGGCAAGGCTTAAATACATATTAAATACAAGAATGGTAATTTATTTAGTGCTTCTCAATTTGTCAGTAAATAAATTATGGTACACCAAAAATTATGTGTATTTTAGTACAAAAAAAAAATTGGTTTACTGGCAGATATTGGCTGAATGCATATACATAAATACAGATCATTCGATTTATGTAGGGAGTATTTATGTTGTTCACTTGCTACTGTAATGTATTGATATATTCATGCCTTTGTTTATTTTGCACTTTTTTCTCCTTTATAGCACTTTATCAACACTAACGAATCATTCAGTGCCAATAGCTGGACGTGTAACAATATCAAAGGAGGAAAGTCGTGACTTCATGGCCGTATTTCCAGGTTAGTAAAAAAATATAAAGCCTTTTTTTATCTGCCACACTTGCTATATTTTGTTTATTTCATACAATAAGTTTAAACGATCGCAGGCTTGGGTTCAAGAAAAGAGCAAATATTTGCATTTCTTTGTATTTAGTATAATAAGTTTATAGGCATTCGTATTTTAATGCAAATGTGTTTTCCTGATTTTAACTCAATTGGCTTACTATTTCAAAGAAACAGATGCATATTTAACTGTAAAAGCCCGCACATGGATTTCCACTGTTTATTATTCGTACTACGATGAAGCTGTTCAGTACTCGCGCTAAACTTTAAATAAAAATTCCTAATTATGGATTCTGCTTTTACAGATGTTGTGCGCGAGCTGTCCGAAGTAGCTAAAAGTTACAAAACACATGAAGCTGCGACCTGGTTCACAAAGGTATTACTAATAGTTACACTCGTATATACCTTACAGAAACAGTTAAAATTTGTTTCGTTTATTCCAGGCCCTAGAGTACAATGTGCCACTTGGCAAGAAGAACCGTGGTCTACTCACCGTTTTAACGTATAAAAAATTTAGTCAAACCCGATGACCTCACACCCGAAAATATAAAATTGGCGCAATATCTCGGCTGGTGTGTTGAAATGGTAGGTATTTCAGCTCGTATGTAATCACACTGCACACTTTGCTTTAATGCAATTTTTAATGCCATAATCGAACCACCTCGACTACTACATACCAATATTTATTTATTTGGTTTGATAGCTGCAATGTTTCTTCATCATTTCTGATGACATCATGGACAACAGCACTACGCGACGCGGCCAGTTGTGTTGGCACAAATTGGAGGAAGTTGGCTTAATTGCCATCAATGATGCGCTGATGATTGAGAATGGAATCTTTGAATTGCTACGTAAAAAATTCCGCCATTTAGCTTGTTATGTTGATCTGCTAGAACTTTTCCATCAAATAACTTTCATTACAACTTGTGGTCAATCTTTGGATTTGTTAAATGCCAATAAAAATGTCAGCACCTTCACTATGGACAAATACGACTCCATTGTTGCGAATAAAACTGCATATTATACTTTCTATTTGCCTGTAGCATTGGCTTTGCATTTGGCGGGGTGAGTGCAAAACATGTACATCCTTATTTTTTTCATTTCATAAAAAGCTTATTTTTTCGGCAGCGTTAAAGATCGCGAGATTTTCCGCCAATCCAAAACCATTCTTTTGGAAATGGGTCACTTATTTCAAGTGCAGGACGACTTTCTCGATTGTTTTGGAAATTCCGACATTACTGGTAAAATCGGCACAGATATACAGGACAACAAGTGTTCCTGGTTAGCGGTGGTTTGCATGCAGCGTGCTAGTGCCGAACAAAAAGCTATAATGGAGGAGTGCTATGGGAAAAATGGTGGGTGTGGGGCATTAAAAATGCAATTATCATATCTCTATTCAATGTAGGACTTTAAAACGAATTTCCATCCATTTCAGATCCAGAGAAAATCGCGCGTGTAAAGCAACTTTACGAAGAATTAGACATTGCCAGCTTATACGCCATATACGAGGAAGAAAAATACAATTTGATAAAAACGCACATTCAACAAAGCTCACTTGACATACCACATGAGATCTTCTTACAAATACTAAATAGAATTTATCAAAGGGACTCATAAGCAAGAATGCAGAAAATAGAATAATAATAGTGTCACGAATGCAGCTCATGTTTGACAGCTACGTCGTGAGGTCAAACAATTTACTATTTAAATTTTCAACACCGGAAGCGTTGTGTTGCAATATCCATTCGTTTACACTATGTTTAAACTTTGATGGACTCCGGTTGGTGAAATGTTCAGCCAACTTATTTAAGTTTTTATTAATGTAACGGCGTTTTTGTAAATGTCACAATGTTGTAAAAAATGATGTATATGTATATCTCCGATAGCCAAGATAACGATTTAAATATGTATGTATATACATAAATAAAGGAATTTCTAGTTTGTACTTTTAACCTATAGTAGTATTTCTAAAAAATTATTTCTAAAAAAATAAATATTGGAAAGCGCTATATGTATAAGGATATCGTCGCCTGGATAAAATACTGTCGTGTGTTACTTTCGGCAGGTTTTGGGAAAATCGCGATTGACGTATGGAATGCAATTTCTCAAAATGGCGGCGATAGATTTTCTCCAAAGTCTCGGAGAATGTTACCAGTTCACGAAATTGTTAAATTACTTTATTTTTATTTTTTATTGTTAAGTATTCATGAAATTATGAAGGATTTTTTTTTTTAGTCAAATTTTGATGTATGCCTACGGTGGCCATTCTTCCCGTTTTTGGCGAGACAGTACCGATTTTAAGGAAATCGTCCCGCAGAATATTTTTTAAAAGTCGGGACGTACAAGTGTCCCGATTTTTGATATTTGTACCGGTTAAGTGCCGAATTTCAGTGTTGTATTTATTGATTTAATTAGAGTTTCCTTGTACTCCGGCCCAAAAATAATTTTTCGTACAAACGTGACAGCACTATCGTTATCACAAAGAACATAGAATATAAGGGAGCCTTAAACATAGCCAGCATCCTTATTTTCGATGATCTTTGGTTATGTTTTAATCTGTCAAACTGGTACTCTCACGCTTTATTGGAGTCTATCATTCTTCTGTAAATTTTTTTTAAAAAGGAGGTTATCAATTCGTCAGAAAATTTTTTATGTATACTATCGCAAAATTTTAGACATCCTTAACAGATTTCTATAATTATTTTTTCTAAAGGAAAGGCGGAACCTCAGAGGTGGTCCGGTACTAGTTTGGTGTAGGTCCGGTCATTTCATCATTAAGAAATTAACGGTTATCAAAAATTTTATATTAGAATTGAAGTCAGTTTTGCTTTGTGTTTAAAAATCACTTATTTAATTATTTCTTCAGTTATTATTTTCTTTTTCTGAAGCGGTTCTAACTTGAATTTAGTGAAATTATAAAAAATATACTAATTCCTACAAAAAAATCCCCCAATAGATACGAAAAATATAAGTTGTAGATACAGTGGCAAAAATATAAATTGGAAAGACATTTTAGCATTCTTTGGCGTTATTTAATGTTTATTATTATTTTATGCAAGTTACCTCGATATCTAACAAAGACCATGAATGTAAAAGTTTCAGACTTTGCCCAAAAATTAGCAATATTCGAAAAATTGGAAAACCGGTGTTGCCACATATTTCAAATATCAAAAAAAAAAATTACATAAGCCGCAATAATGTTAATAATTGCATAAACAAATTAAATAAAAGAAAAAAATTGAATAGGGTTGCCACCACTCGAAAAAATCTTTACATATAAAAATGAATTGCTGTTCGTTTGTTATCGCATAACTCAAGAACAGCTCAACGAATTTGCTTCGTTTTTATTTCATTTTGTTTCTCTATGTCTGTAGAAGGTTTGTAAAGAAAAAAGTTTAAAAACCGGTATTGCCAGATATCTGAATTACAAAAAAAAAAAAATTAATTTAAATAGCCGCGAACTGCGAATGTATGAAAACACTTAAAACAAAAATATTTGCATAGGGTTGCCACCATTCGAATACAATCTCATGTCACTAGATATGGCACGATTAATCGAAAAACCGATTATAAACGGTTATTTTCTTTCGGTTAACGACTAAATTGTATCAAAATTTTCCGTTCATTTAATCGAACGATTAACCGAATAATTTTCAAATTAACCGAAAAGAAACCATTAAAAATTTACTCCTTGACTCACGCAAAAATGTAAACATCAAAATTACGTAATCAAACATTTTTTTCAGTTGAAGCTTTTGATCGTCTTTTTTCATATGAAATCCTTGAAAATTTTTTTATGGAAAAAAATATACAACACCGGCGGCAAAAAATTTACATTTTATTATACTAATATTGAAGGGGCTACAGAACTGCATACACCAAATCCTCATTTCATTTCATTTTATTTGCTAAAACATTAGTACAATAAGATCTGAGATCTTTTATAGTACAACCAGAAAGAAGGAATCTAATTAAAAAACTCGAAATTTTTACGAATGTTTATTGAATTTTTTGAATATTACACAAAGTCTGATCTTGGATTCATACGTGTTTTGTTAAAAAAATTCACACATTTTTATAAAAATTACTCAAATTAAATAACAAAAAGTTTAATTCTTAAAATTTGCCAATTTGGGATGGGTTTATAATTTTGACATGGGGTGTATTGGTATGCTACCTTCCAACTTTTTATTTCTTATTTTCATAGTCTTCTCGATTGTTTACGCACCGAATCATAGCGTAAGTTTCCACAATTTTACAAGAAATGTATCCTTTAATAAAATGGCCAGTTTTTATAACTTATGAAATGATATTTATTTATTCTCGATTTAATCGAAATGACCGATTAATCGGTTAATTTCCTACGATTATTTGTTATTAATAATCGAATGCTTTCTATTAATCAACAATTAACCGATTAATCGATTATTGGATTTTTTCGCCATCACTACATGTCACGGTATTTGTGGTCAACTCCTCCGAAACGGCTAACCGATTTGTATGAAATTTTTTGTGTATATTTGGAAATATGTGAACTCAATCGCATACTCATGGAAACAATTAATGTTATTGGAAAATCGAATTTTTCATGCCGCATATCTATGGAGGCGTTCATGGTAGGGTACTAGTTAGAACTTGGTATGGAGATATATAAAATCAATTTAGAAAATGGGCGCGGGGAACAGGTTGTTAAGTGCATTTCACACCGCTAAGTAAAGAAGGCGTGGCACCTCCTATAAAAACCTAATTTTTCATACTGCATATCTCTGGAAGTGTTCATGGTAGAGTACTGGAGCTTGGTAGGGATATATGGGTGAAAATTTCTCAACTGGACCTCGGATTTCTGTCAAGTTCGAATTTGTATGGGTAGAGGTTTATAGATGTGAAAGGGATTCTGAGAATTTTTTTTGAAAAATTTTTATTTTTAAAGTTTTTATAAACAAATATATTTGTAAGCAACCTTTTTTTCAACTCATTTTTCTTAAAGTATTTGACGAAAATTGATGAAATGTTTTTTGTAAGCGTAGTGACATTAGAGCTTAAAAAAAACCTTTTTATAATTTAGAAAAAAATATTTTTTTTTTTTATTTAAACATTATAAATATTCGTGTTGCATTAAAAATATGTTCTCAATGAGTGTTTTCCATTTCGTTTATATTTTCGAAAACTGCATTTATTCAAGAAAATATTTCTGAAAAAAAATTTTTTAAATTTTTCTGTTTATTACTTACAGCAACATTTGTCACAGCGCGCACGCAACGTGAAAATAATTTTTTTTTGTGATTGTTCAAGTGTTTAACGTCGCACAGTGGTACAGTCCCATACATTTTTTTTTAGAAAACTAGAAGGAGTCGGCGGATAACCTCAATGTTCCGTGTGCAACATTTATGGAGACAAAAAAATATAAAAAATTGGCGAAATCGATTTATTTTAAAGCATACCTCCCATATAAACCTAACCTCAAAAACGCGTTAAAAATGCAATAAAAAGTGCACCGATGCATATATAACTCCGAATTTTTCCGCATATGTTTGTAATAATCAGGGAACGGATTTTATGGAAATACCCTTTTTTCTCTCTATTCGCAAGTTACATATCTGATGACAATACGAATGGCAATTATAATAGGGAGGTTTTAGTTTTTTAAACTATAATTTTATTATTTCAGCTAAAGGGAGAGATTATATTCGATTAAGAATAACCACGATTTAGCTTTCCCTGATTCCATATATACATATCCAAAGTTGCCTTTTTTAAGATATTCGCCCTTACTAACTTTAATTGTAAAGGGCAATCCCTTATTCCTAATAATATGAAAGTTTTGAACGTTCCATATTTTTTAATTTGGGCGCCACTTGTATCAAGTCACGTCGAGCGCACGTTCAGTACATTTAAGGCTTTTCTTCGCGAACATCTAATAAAAATTCTGCCAGAAAACTTCAAAATGCATCTTGTGGTTCAATGTTACTACAACTATAGAGATTAAAGTTTTGCAAGTTAAAAAAACTCAAATGTAGAAAATAGTCAAAGATTAAAAGTACAAATTTTTGATATAATTAAGCTACGTATGCAGTTCATAATTTTATCTGTTTACTTGTAAAATAAACATTTCTAAAATAAATGTATTTTTTGATTATTTTTCGGTTTTTGTCTTTATTTAGTACCTTATTTTGCCTTCAAGTACCTTTTCCTGCCTATTTTCCCTTTTTTGTATGTTACCTGGTAGTAATGTTGTGTGTGAACTCCAAAAAAAATGAAATTAATAGGATTATTTTAACACATAACTCCGACGCAAAACTTAACCTAAAAATGCCTTAAAAATACTGTAAATACCATCATTATTATATGCGGTTACGTTAATAGTCGGAAATATGAGCCAATTAGTTAGTTGCTCCTGTCCGTGCTTTCTAGTGAACACGTTGCGAGCATAGGCGTTGAGCGTGCATAGTTCACGATGCATGCGCGCTGTGACAAATGTCAAAAACAGAAAAGATCTAACAATTTTTTTTTACAAATATTTTCTTCAATAACTTTGTACTAGATTGAATAAAAAAAGTAAGTTCTCTCAAAAAAAATAAAAATGCAGATGTGGTCCGCATTTTTCTCTTATTTATGTATATGGTATACAACTTTTTTGTGAGAACTTATATTGTAGGTGCTACAACGGGTCAAAGGTCAGATCTTCGAAAAATTAAAAACTTAATGTTTCAGAAAATGTTGAACTGATTTTTAAAGGATCGTTGTAAAGGTGACTTAACCCCCTTTCTTGTGATATGCATATTTGTATACTTTGTATATAAAAATTTGAGAAAAAACACATTTAAAGGAAAATGTACCTTTTTTTGTAAAAAAAAAAAAATATTTTAATCAAAAAAATTACTAACCGATTCCCAAAAAATTGGTATCGTTGTAAAGGCGTATTGCATATTTATATACCTCGTGAATAAAAATTTGAGAAAAAACACTTAAAAGGAAAAAATAACTTTTTTTATCAAAAAATATTTTAAACAAAAAAATTACTCACCGATGTTTAAAAAATTGGCATCGTTGGCACTTCGTATATAAATATTAGAGAAAAGAACACTTAAAAGGAAAAAGTACCAGTTTTTTCATATAAAAAAAAATTCACAAAAAAATTACTAATTAGTAATACAATTTAATACCGTATTTAAATAAACCAAATAATTTATAGCGTTTTAAGTGTTAATTTGTTCTTTTCACCCACAGCCCTGTAAAAAATAAAGCAAAAGTATATGTAACACCATGGTTTTTAATTGTTTACATAACAGGTTATATATAAAAATTAAAGATTATTTTCTATTTTATTTAAATAAAGTATTCAATTGTATTACTAATTAGTAATTTTTTTGTTTAAAATATTTTTTATAAGAAAAAATTTATATTTTTTCCTTTTAAGTGTTTTTCTCAAATTTTTATATGCGAAGTATACAAATATGCATATCAGAAGAAAGGGGGTTTATTCGCCTTTACAACGATACCAACCTTTTAAAAATCGGTTAGTAATTTTTT
>NW_023461408.1:18843-26223 GCF_013731165.1 Rhagoletis pomonella
TTTTTTTTTTTTTAAAACGTATTTTTCTTTTAATTGTGTTTTTTCTCATATTTTTATATACGAAGTATACAAATATGCATATCAGAAGAAAGGGGATTTAACCGTCTTTATACCGATCCCAATTTTTTAAAAATTGGTTCGTAATTTTTGTTTAAAATATTTTTTTTTTATAAAAAAAGGTATTCTTTCATTTCAATGTGTTTTTTTTTCAAAAAATTGTATATACGAAGTAAGTAAATATGCATATCGAAAGAAAGTGGGTTTAATCACCTTCACAACGATTTAAATTTTTTGAAAATCAGTTCAAAATTGTTTGAAATATAAGGAATTTAATTTTTCGAAGACCTTAGTTTTCATCCCATATAGCACTTGTAATATAAGTTTGCACAAAAAAAGTTATACACCATTTAAATAAGAGCAATGCGAGGACTATGTCTATATTTTTAGGTTTTTAGTTACTTATATGCAATTACAATTTTTTACCAAAGGTCCTATTTCGAACTTCGAACGCCTATATCTTGATTTCTGAGGCTAACTTCGAAAAACGGAGAAATTAATTTTTTACGTATGAGTCAATCTCTTAAAAAAAAAAAATGGTTTGGTCCAATACCCAGAAAAAGTTGATTTTGCCCTACAGTGTAAATGCAGTTTAACATATAAACGAAATGGAAAACGCTCATTATTTTTAATGCAATATGAATATTTATAATATTTAAATAAAAATTCTAAATTATAAAAATATTTTTTTTAAGCTCTAATATCACTACGCTTACAACTTTCGTCAAATACTTTAAGGGAAGATGAGTTTTGAAAAAAAGATTGCTTAAAAATATATTTGCTTATAAAAATTTTAAAAATTCAAATTTTTCAAAAAAATTCTCAGAATCCCTTTTACATCTATCTACAACCCACAAATTTTCACGCAAAAATTCGAACTTGAGAAATTTTCAACCATTTATGAAATTAATCGCATACTCTTGGAGAAAAATTGGAACTATTGGGAAAGGGGGCGTTGCACCGTCCATACGAAATTAATCGCATACTCATGAAAAAATTTACGTCATTGGAAAAGGGGCGTGGTACCTCTCATACAAATCGAGTTTTTCATACTGCATATTTCTGGCTGTGTTGATTGTAGTCAAGTACTCTACTCTACTCAAATAAACCGAATTTTACATACTGCACATCTCTGGAAGTGTTCATGGTTGAGTACTCGAACATATAGTAGTATAGAGATATACGAAATCAGTCGCATACTCTTAGAGAAAATTGGTGATATTTAAGAAGGGGGCGCGGCGTCTTCCAAAAGGTACGGAAACTATTACCTATTTTTGGATGTATATACATATAATACTTCTGTTCGTGTGTTTGTGAGTGAATCGACTTTAACGAATTTTTTTTTGTGTGAGTAAGGTCTCTTTGCAGTTGTTCAGATTCCCAGTTTGACCTGCCAGGTGACGCTGGAGTCGTGTTATTGTTAAAAAATCTTAGTTATGATCCGGTCTGGCTTATATTCGAGATACTTATGTATTGGTAACGGTAAGGGCAATACTATTGCAAAAAACAGCCGCCGGGTGACGCCTGGGGTGGAGTTGCTACTAAAAATCGTCAAGTGAGAAAAAGTGCCATGAATGTCCGATTACATCGACGTGCTGTACCACCGAGTATGACGAGCTCCCGTATGTTGCGAATGAACGTGATTTGCGAGCTTCATTCGGATACACCAGGATAAATCTACCATCAGATCCATTGCGCTCATTGATAAGAGCTTTAAGGTATTTTGACTGAAATAAGTCTGTGTGTATTGGATTTCTGTAGAACAACGATACTCACCAATTTTTAAATTGCCACCAACTATACCATACGGTTTCAGGGACATATTCACCATCGAACCGGATCATTGTTGCTGCCGAGGAGTAAATGAGAAAAAGTTCTGTAAATTTATTTTGTTTTGCGATTAACCGTGCTGTGAAACGCCAGGTCAATGGAGAATTTCAACAACTTCTTCACGAACATACAACTCGTTAGGTTATTAAAGACGACAATGGAAATATACCTTCTGACCACCACCAAACCGTAATATTAGCAGATAAATGTATCACTGGAAATCGTGAACGTTAATTGTTGGTGAAAATGTTGGACTAAAATATTTCAGTAAAAAATAATTAATTTTGGGCGGGACGCGGTTAGCCGGGTCTGCTAGTTGCTTATAAAAATTGAAATGGCATTATTACAATAAAAAAATCAGGGCTTCGGAGCAAAGGTTTTTTTCATCGGTATTTTGTTTCGCTCTGAGCTCCGCTCTTGCTCCACTCCCGCTCCCAATAAAAAAAAAAACTTTTTTATTTATTTATTTACATATCGAGCCCTAATCGCCAAAAACTTAGGCGAAATTTTTTTTTTTTAATTTTCTTTTTGATGCAGAAATGCATCTAAATATACATATGTATACACCTCTGCATCCAAAAGAAAACTAAAAAAAAAAACAAAATCCATGTAAATTAAACAGAAAGGAAATATATTTAACACGGTTGTTTTCAGTGGCAAAAAAAATAAAAATTTAAGTAAATTTATTAACTGAACATTTTTTTTTTTATTGAGCTTCAGGCTGTTATTATTGAAATTTTTTTGGAAACAATACCAAAAAATATGTTTCAAAATAAATCGTTACTATGCCAGAAAATAACAAAAACAAAATCTTAAATTTTTTTTTTAAAGAGCTAAGGAGCAAATTAATTTGTTTAGCTCTTTGCTCCAGCTCCGCTCCAGCTAAAATCCATTGCTCCTTAGCTCCCTGCTCCTTTGCCCCGCTCTGCTCCGAAGCCCTGAAAAAATTAAATAATTTACAAGAAATCGACACATTTGTTATCAAAGTGACCCAAGTTATTTATAACAAGTAAGAAAGTCTAAGTTCGGGCGGAGCCGAACATTAAATACCCGGCGCAAGTATTAAATATATGTTTTCCACCTTTCCGAAAGCTACCGCTACATGATAAGCCGGGGCGTATACATTTTAAGTAAATTAGCGTCCTTAAATTTCGAAATATTGAAATTTCAAGCATATCTGAAATTTACCGTTATATGAAAAGCGGCCTAAATTTTAGTCCGATTTCAACGATTTGCTTTTATGTGGCAAGCACAATAACCATACCGAGCTTGGTACAAATTGCTAGAACGGTTAGCGAGATACATATATGTGATCACAAGTGGGCGGTGCTACGCCCATTTTCCAAAATTTTGTCATAAACGTATTTCTTGGTAAAGAATTGTTGCAATCATCAATTTTGAATAAATTAGCTTCAATATTTACTGATTTATCGAAGATTTTGTATTTCTCGAAATTACCGTTATATGGGATGTGGGCGTGGTTATTGTCCGATTTTAGAAATTTTCGGCCAATTGGTATGCTGTACCAGGACCAACAACTGTGCCAAGTTTGGAAGAAATTGGTGTAGCGGTTACCAAGATATACGCATGTAACCATAAGTGGGCGTGGCTTCGCCCATTTGCCAAAATTTTGTAATATTCTTATTTTTCGTCTAAAACTCATTGCAAATATCAATTTTGAGTGAATTATCTTCAGTAGTTACTAAAATATCGCAGTTTTCGTTTTTCTGAAAATTACCGTTATATGGGAGGTAGGCGTGGTTATTGTCCGATTTTTAAAATTTTCAGCCATTTAGTATGCTGTACTAAGGCCAACAACTGTGCCAAGTTTGGAAGAAATTGGTGCAGCGGTTACCAAGATATACACATGTAACCATAAGTGGGCGTGGCTACGCCCATTTTCCAAAAATTTATAATATTCATGTTTTCCGTCTGAAACTCATTGTAAGTATCAATTTTGAGTGAATTATCTTCAGTAGTTACTAAAATATCGCAGTTTTCGTATTTCTTAAAATTACCGTTATATGGGAGGTAGGCGTGGTTATTATCCGATTTCGCCCATTTTCAATACCATCCGTCCCACGCCCAAAAGAAGTTCACGTACCAAGTTTCGTTAAGATATCTCAATTTTTACTCGAGTTATCGTGTGCACAGACGGACGGACGGACGGACGGACGGACGGACGGACGGACGGACGGACGGACGGACGGACGGACGGACAGACAGTCACCGCTTAATCGATTTCTCTTTTCATTCTGATCATTTATGTATACATTTGTCTATATCTATCTCGATTCGTTTTGCCTGTTACAAACAACCGTTATGTGAACAAAGTTATAATACCCTTGTGCACAAGTGCGCTCGGGTATAAAAAGTAAAATTACATTAATAAAATTAGTTAAAAGGTGAGTGACACGAAAGCCCACGGTTCTCGAGATTTGCCCATATAAGATTAGAACTTGAGACAAAAATATGTTCCTATTCAGGTGAACCGGACTGTAGTTAAAAATGTCTTTGCACTCTGTAATCAGGTTGCTAATAAAAAAAAGTAATAAAAAAACTGGATGATGACTGTTTTTTGGGATGTGTTAATGGCGAACATTTTAATGGCGCTAAACTTTCCTCGAAATATAATTTCGAACTGTTTTTTGCACAGTGGTTCCAAACTGGAATTTACTGTTTTATTTTTTTTTTGTAAAATTAATAGAATTTTATTTTTGTGAAATTCTTTTTTTTCGCTTTGCGGAAACCGACAATTATTAAGTTACTACTTACTCTGCACTCTACACTAACAAGTTTTATATAATCAAACAAAAAGTTAAAATCGGGCTCAACTGGTCTTTTGCCAGTTTTATAAAGATCCATTAAAAAAAAATGTATAAAATTGAAAAATTAAGGCTCAAGTGAATTATGAACCGAAAATTCCAGTTTTATACCACTGTGCAGGGATGCGGTGCTTATTTCTATATACTACATATGTACACGGAGCCACTAGGGCCATCGGCTAGGATGCGCGGTGCAGAAAATGTATTCTATCATTCTTGGCTATGATGTTATTATCATCAGAAACAATAACAAATTTAATGACTCGCAGATTATGTGAGGATCGGCTAAAAATTCCGCCTTCGTGTTAACTTTTCCAAATGCAGCATTTGTATTCGCCTTTTATGTACAAACATATTTACATAAGGGGTATTCTCTGAGTCTTGCAAAGCCCTTGCACGGTGCACGGATTGCACGGTTTGCAAAGCTGTCCCATACGAAAACCGGTTTTTACCGTGCAATCCGTGCAATCTGTGCACCATGCAAGGGCTTTGCAAAACTCAGAGAATACCCCTAGTATATATGTACATAAATGTGCCTTGATTTTCAAAAGGGGCACAACTCAAAATTACACGTTTGTCAGAAAATGTGAAAAACTATTTCTTAGCAAATGATAAGTGTAAGCGAGAGTTGACCTTAGATGTTTATTAACAACTTATAACAAAAATTTGCTCCAGCTTTTGCTAAAGTGTAAATGAAAGCTCTTTGTACGTTTTTAACACATAATTTCAAAAATGCCCAATTTTAAGTTGTGCCTCTTTTGAAGACAGTGTGCGGCGATATGTCCATATGTGATGATTTAAAGTTTATGAGAACTAATAAAACTTGAATCGAATGTGCTCAGCGAGCAAGCTGGGGCGTGGATTTTATATTAAAGCGGGCGGTGTTTTGAATTCAAACCGCAGTTATATCTTGCCTTTCGCGCATTTCACATACTTCGTGAATCTAATTCCAGTTAAAAATAAAAAGCAGTGCTTAAAGCTAAAAAAAAAAAAATATTGTAAGAAATGGTGATTAAAGATGTAAATAAATGTGTAAACATTTTGGCAAGGAATTTTTTATGTACAGCAACAACAGCGGCAAACAAGTATTTACCAGTTTATCACAAACAATTCATATGCAAGGACTCTGTTCTTATGGGTTTTTGGCAACGTAAACTATATTGCCTTGATATTTACTGCTTGACCGTACTTGTTGTCATTTTGATGTGCTTTGGCAAACCATATAAATATAAAAAAATAAAAAATAAAAAATGTTTGGCTTATCCTCAAATTTGTTATAACACCAATGCACTGTAGGTAACTTTTGATCAGTTTTGTGGCAAAAACTAATTTTTCAAATCAAATAATGATTCAAAATCATCGCCTATGAGTGAAATATTGGACTCGATTTTGTTTTGTTTTTAGCTATTTTCGAACTACCATTTATCTTAATACATACATACGAAATTATGTACATATGTATATAGGAAATCAACAAAAATATAGAAAAACTAAGTGATTTTAGGATGTATAATTAATAAATTGATATTAAAAAACTGCATTCAAAACTTTTTAATAAAACCAAAAATTTTAAATTTACCATAATTCACTATTTTCCACTTTAGCGCTCAGTTTAAGCGTTACAAAGCTGCTTTGCCTATTCAGCATAATTTTTGACCACTTTTGTTCATCTTTTCGACATTATAAGGGTATTCATCAAACCTTATAAATGCATTGTAAACCGTATAAACTTATAATTGTGTAAACCTTATAAATGAACTGTCAAAATTTGTATGGAAACTCGTTTACACATTTCTGATAAATTTATCCAGCGATTTCACTGAATAAACTTGATAAACTGAAGACAATGCAACTCTGTCGCAACTCTAGCTATGTTTTCTTAGGCAATAATCGGGATCCGCATACAAATTTTGCACGCAAATTCAACAACGATATGATCCTGATAGAGATCTGGTTCAATTATTATCCCGTCTGCCATTGTTTCTTATAACTTGCTTCAAATAAATAGCCTTTATGTTATATGTACATTTATTTAAATAGATATCTCGTAAATATAATTTTTTCCAATTTAGTGAGGTAGTTTCTATAATTTCTTTATCCCCGTGCTAGTAGTATAAAGTTAGTGACACTGCGCTTTATAACCAAAGAAAACACGACTATTGTCGCATGTGTAAACGAAAAGAGAGTGTGGGTCGTTCATGTAACAGAGTGCATAAACTTATAAGATTATCTGCTTGATAAAGTTATCGGTTTAGATGAATACCACTTATGTTGATAGTTGCGGCAACTGCTGCCACCAACAGCCGACAGCCAACACCGCATCCGCCACTATGACGCTTACAGCAGCAGCAAATTATGTGTACATTAATTTGCGTTGCGGCCGCTTACAGATAAGAAAAAAAAAAACAAAAACAAAAAAAACTGTGAAGCACAAAAATGTTAACTCCCTGCAGTGAAAACCCAAACCAGTTAGAAAAAATACTAGTTTATAAACTAGTATGTGCCTACCAGTTCGACATTTTCGAAGAACTTAAGCGTTCAGCGACATCTGCCTTTGAATTGCCAAAGCCTAAAATAAAACGCAATTAATTGCTTTTCTTACACATGTCGGCTGTGGCGTTACGTACAGACTACTGGTTCTGGTTCTGGGATCGCAGGTTCGAGGCCG
>NW_023461409.1:0-26219 GCF_013731165.1 Rhagoletis pomonella
CATAACTCGCAAGGGGAAAAGCCTTGAAATAGAAATGAATGAAAGCTGCAAAAATGGAACTAAAAAATAAAAAATTACAAAAAAATACTTAGTTGCCCGATTTAATGTTAAAAATCTAAGAAGAACAAATGCGCTGGGAGTACTTAAAGTTTTTTTTTTGCCATTATTATTTGCTGCTTTTGTTCTTTTTGCAATGCTTTGCTTGTTTTGTTTTTTCTGTTGTCTCTGCTGTTGTTGTCAATGGGCTTGTTACTTAAGCCAGTGTTATTGTACATTTGCTATTACATTAAAATGAAATACTCTGCTCCAAAGCTACATATACATTGCAGGCTGCACTCATATACCTATAGGGTGTGCTAGACCAACCGTCCACCCCGTCCACCGAAAACGCAAGAATGTGAGCTACCAAGCTGGAGATGCTTTATCTTTTGGCCGTATTACCGACTTCGAGATCCGACCGGAAGTGGGTTAAACAACCGGAAGTCAATTTTTTTTTTTTTAAGGAGACATGCATGTTTTTACCAAAGATTCGGATTCTGCGTACAAAAATACATAACCTCTGTCAGAAGCCTGTTTTCCGGGTAAAAAAATGGACTTCCGGTCTGTTAAACGGACTTCCGGTTGAAACCCAAAGTCGGTAATACGGCCAAAAGATAGAGCATACCCGACTTGGTAGTTTATATTTTTGGCGTTTTCCAACAAAAAACACTTTCCTCCATTTTAAAAGAGGTGGTTGGGAGGTATAGGACACCCTGTACAGTGTATACATAGTATAGTTACAAGCTCGCATTAGAAGTTCTTTTATTTTTGGCGTGTGTGAGTGCATACCTCTTTAGCTATTGTAACAGTTACTGTTATTTTCTCGCGTTTGTATTGTCATATATTTTTTTTTGCTGTTTGCAAAGCTTGGATGGCTGGTCTCTAATACCTTGCAAAATTTTTCTTTGCTGCAACATTCAAAGATGAACTACTCGCAAAGAAAACAAAGGCTTAACACAGCGAACTTAATACAAAGCCGATAGGAAGGAAATTCGCATTTTTTGGCATTTTGTATTTTCTTTTCATTATTTTTTCGCATGCATTCATGCTTTCTTGCAAGTTCAGAGTCGCTTCCTCTTGCATATTTATTTCCATATTTACAAGCGAGTGCGTACTTGGTGATGGTGAAGGGTGACGGTGTTGGTGGCCTTGTGTCCTTCCTGACCCAACACAGGTCAGGCCGTGGCAGCTTAGTTGCAGCTGCGGTATAGGGCATGCGCTGCATTAAATGTTGCTTTTTACGCAAACTAATGTACGTACGTACATATTTACTTTTAAGGCTTCGTTTTTCCTTTATTTTAATATTTTTAGAAATATTTTTTTCTCATTTAGCCCGCTTGCCTTTACGTTTATTACTTTTGTGTGAGTAGAATGTAAAAAGTGTGAACACAAAGAAAATCAGCGTGTAATATTAGTGTTTTTCTTCCGCATAAATTCCTTATTTTAATAGCGTTGCCAAACGAAGCAGTGTGAAAAAAAAAACAAAAAATAAGCTGCCACATTATAGTAAACAAGGAACTAAAATCACTTACTAACGACACCTAAATTCATGTTTACATAAAAACCAACCAGTAAAATTTGTTCTGCGCCAAAAAAAATTAAAGTTTGTCGAAAATCTTAAAATTTAATTTTTATGTAAATACTTTTGGGTTGTTCACACTGGACTGGTTATCAGGTTATCTGGTTAAAACATTTTACTCTGTAGATAGTGTATGTAATTGTTGTAAACTGAATAACAAATACAACCACATAACCAGATAAGCAGATAACTTGATAACCAGACAAGTATGAACAACCCATTTGTAATTCCTTTAGATTTGGCCGGCGTATCAGATGTCACTAGTTAGCTACCCCGTGCATTTTCAAACCGTCAACTCCCGAATATGTTCTCAGGGACTTTCTGTAAATATGGCTTATGCGTATAATTTGATTAATTTTTATTTCAGTGGGTCTCCTCGAATTCAGAATCGACATCAAGGGCCATGCCGATGTTCAATTCCAGTTAGACATCAGATCATATGGCCATTTGGTATGACATATGTCCTCCGTCATTTTCAAAATATTGGATGAAAAGTATACACACGTTCCAATTCATCGAACGAATATATATGCCAAGATGCTCTGGAACAATTCCACTTCGTTTTATTCTATTGAACTTCCTTTCCGATGGTTCCAAGTATAATATGTGCCACCAAAATATTTCTAACACTCTTTCGTTTGACACCCATATTTTAATATTTCTTATAACATGTGTATAATTTAACCAAATTAGACTTTTCAAACATGTGGCAACCTGTGTGTAATGTATTTCAATTTCTATTGTCAAACAGGTGGCAACCCTCTACAAAATAAAGCCTCGCCGAGACGTACTGTTTCATACCCATATTTTAATACCACATATATGTAGCTTGTGTATAATTAAATTAAATTGGAGTTTTCAAATAGGTGGTAACCCTCGTTAGAATATAGCTATAAACCTTCTCCCTGCCGAGACGGACCGTTTGACATCCATATTTCATATAACTAGTGTATAATTTAATTAAATTCGACTATTCAAACAGGTGGCAACCCTCTTCAAAACATAGCTACAAACCTTCTCACTGCCGGGACGAACATGGAAGTATGCGCGTGTCCATAGTACGGATGCAAAATGAACTCACGATTAGTGATTGATTTAAAGACTACAGCTAATCACTTCGAAAGAGTTTGCTGTGCCGCATTCTTTATTAAAACAAATCATTAGGTTTGCAGAAGTGATTTCCTATATCTCTTGTAAACTGATAGCGAAAAATCAAAGTTCTAATGGTCTTCTTTATACTGATTCTACATTCTTAAATGTCGTCAAATTTTTGATGTGAGGTTGGTTAAGGGGAGAAACTCTTGCTCGCTCTTTGAAAATCGATAATGGACAATCAATCTCCTTGCTACCCCCACAACACTACTTTGAGATTGTTCGCAGTTGGAAAGGTTGAGCAAGGAGCTAAAAATTTAATTTGTAAACCTACGCAATATATTTTAATTTGTTCGGATGCGTTTCTTTACGCGTTTGATGGTTTGACGCGGCTATATAAAGAATTTTATGTTAAAAAGAATTATTGTTCGCTCTCAACGGACGTTTGTGTTGCAATCAACGATGACAATGTCGACAAAAACTTTAAACAACTTCTCTCTGATGATAGGTGATTTCGTATATAGCTTTCCTGATCTCATACGCTGATCAATGCACGATATTGGCGTCTAGAAATGACGTAATCTTTCTGGCTTCTTCACCAAAATGAGCCTAACTCTTTCTCTCTCTGAGAAATTTACGAAAACCACCTTCACTACCAGGACGAAAAAGGTCAAACCCCTATTGGAAATTTACGTCACTGGCACACTAATTCCGACTGTGAACAAGCCGAAACACCTAGAAGTTACTATCGTCAGCTTGATCTCTGTCTCAGCGGACACAACCGCAATTGCCAATTAAGTACAGAGCGGCAGCATCCTTAAGTTGCTCGCCGGCAGAACTTGGGGCAAAGGCAAAAGAAGCGTTGTTGGTAACACACACACAGGCAGTTGGAAAATCGGTCCTAAACTACGCAACGCCAGATTGGTCACCGGGGGCTAGAAGTCGCAGTAAAATGTAGCTACATAGATGGCACAACCTGATTCCGGCATACTCGAGCACCCGAATAGGCACTTGCTAACAGCTGTACTTTATTTTAGGCACGCCAGAAAACATCCTTACGACATAAAATCCGAAATTCACAGAGAGACCCTCATTATCTTTACCAACACTCACTCAGGCCGTCAACGGAATTCTACGATAATATGGCACTACCACAGACTGGATACTATAGAAGATTGAACTTTTGGTTATCCATACTAGCCGCTGGCGTATTCAACCTTATGTCTCGGATGTAAAGGTTCACCGCGTGACATTAACTACCTTCTCATATGCCTCTTAAGCGTCTTGGGTCCATCTTCGTCGAAACAGCACGTATCCTGAGCCTATCGTTAGTTGAGCTCTACGGCAACGATGAGCTGATATAGGCAAGTCTTAGTAGCTCATAGTGGCCGTCCCTTGGTGTGCATAACTAATATGAAAAACTTCCCAAAAAGCCTCCGTTGTTCAAAATAGGCGTAATGCCGTTTTGGGGTCTATCCATTGTCCGATATACACGACGCATATTGGTAGAGGACATGGGCTGAATTCTTCTTCTTCTTAATTGGCGCTGTAACCGCCTAAGCGATTTTGGCCGAGTCCAAAACAGCACGCCAGTCATTTCTCTTCTGTGCTAACTGACGCCAATTGAAAATGCCAAGTGAAGCCAAGTCCTTCTCCATCTGGTCTTTCCAACGCAGAGGAGGCCTTCCTCTTCCTCTGTTACCAGCATCGCGGCCCGCGTTGAATATTTTCAGAGCAGGAGCGTTTCTGTCCATCCGCACGACATGGCCAAGCCAGCGGAGCCGCTGAATTTTAATTCGCTGCACTATGTCTATATCGTTGTAAAGCTCATACAGCTCATCGTTAAATCGTCTGCGATATTCGCCATCACCAACGCGTAAAGGTCCGTAAATCTTTCGCAGAATCTTTCTCTCGAAAACTCCCAGAGCCGCCTCATCAGATGCTTTCATTGTCCATGCTTCCGCGCCATACACCAGCACAGGCATGATGAGTGACTTATAGAGTGTGATCTTTGTACGAAGAGAGAGGACTTTACTTCTCAATTGCCTACTCAGCCCAAAGTAGCACTTGTTGGCAAGAGTAATTCTCCGTTGGATTTCAAGGCTGACATTATTATTGGTGTTAATGCTGGTTCCCAAATAAACGAAGTCGTCTACTTTTTCAAACTTGTAACTGTCAACAGTGACGTGGGTGCCAAGACGCGTATGCTCTGACTGTTTGTGTGATGACAGGAGATACTTCGTTTTGTCCTCGTTCACCACCAGACCCATTCGCTTTGCTTCTCTATCCAATCCCGAGAAGGCAAAACAGACGTAGCCCTTGTTTTTACCGATAATATCATGGGCTGAATTATTGGGAAGAATATTAGAGTAGACTGTAGTTTTTTAATAGAAACGAAGCTAAGTATGTTCTAGAAACCCTTGCTTTGACCAACCTAAAACCTTTACCTCATTAAACAAAAACAGTGAAGATAAACTTGTCAGGTCTACGAAATAAATTACGTCAAGCAACAAGGACGAAAAATAAATTTCTCATTTATCAAAAACATATATGCATATATTTATATTTCGTTTCCCGTTAAGCTGCTTGTTAGCGAATACAAAGGCAAAGGGCAGCAAAGCTTAAGCTGAAATTTGTCAGTGAGTAGCAGCTTTCAAGGCAGGCTGAAGTTGAGGGCGATAGGAGAACAAAACTAAAAAAAAAAAAAAACCGAAAATAAAGTAAAAACTACGGTCGCTAAAGCATCATAAAGTTTGTACTTAATTTTTGCTTATTTTCTTACATAAAGCTCATTTTGTTATTTTCTCTCACTACTTTGCACAGTTTTCACCCATTTTGTAATTTTTTATTTTTTATTTTTTTTAGTACAAACTACTTTTCAGTTGCTCGTACTTTCCTTTTGCTCAATGCATTCACCCTTTCCCCCGCGCGCGCCTTTTATTCGTACATTTTTTTGTACTCGCCGCGCATTTACCTACTTAACACTTTAGCACAATGTTAAGTTCAAGCACATTTAAGTATACTGGGTATTGTGCATAAATATATACATATATATATATACTTTTTTTTTGCGTGCTTTGCACTAACTACCATTTTTGCATTTTATTATTTTTACGCATTTTGTTTTGCGACCCACAATTTACACTTTCATATTTCTTTGTGTCTTCCCCTGTAAAGTATTTCTCTATACGTGGGCAGCAATCCGAAAAATCTTATGTAACAGCCGTGAGGCGTTTTGCAGTTTTAAATGCTTAAAAGTGTTAAAGTTGTTAAGAGAAAAAAAAAATCAATTAAAAAAAGCCACGGCTTGAACAAGGTTACTTATTATGCATGCAAATGGCTTCAACTAAATGCTTGCAAAATTAATTTTTTTTTTGGAGGTAGAACTTAATGATAATGTGAATGTCTGAGAATTATTCATGACTTAATTTAAATTTAAAAACTTAAAAATGTTTCATTCATGAGATGCAAATGGGTCTTTGATTTTCAGGTTGACTTGGCTTATGAAAAGTGAACGCAGATACAAGACCGCGTAAAGTCTTAACTTCACTAAACCCGTTTCACCTTCATAACATTACACATGCACATACTCATTTGGTATCGGTTGTAAATAAAAATTTTGTTTATAATATGACTTCTCATTTTTTGAAATGTACTTGGAACAGATAGCAACCTTAATAGCAAATATTTTCAAAGTTAAGTTTTCTAAAAAACTCTTTTTGACACAAATATTTCGATAATTCGTTCATCTTGTGTATCAGTTAAATAAATTCGACTTTACAAACAAGTGGCAACCCTCTTTAAACGTATTTTCCAACTAAAATCTTTTTCAGGGACCGAACATAACCGTTATTGATGAAAACTGTCATGGAACATTTCACTATGAAGGAAATCTTCTACAACTAAGTGATTCACCGAGATTCAAATTTGAAAATAAATTTTTATTTGCAATTTTTATGCAAAATTAAAAAAAAAAACAATTATTTTCGATTTTTTTATTATAAATCCAAAATAACAATTATTTTTGACAGTTATTGAAGACTTTTATTTATAAAATTCATCAATAAAAATCAGTCAGTGACTTTTACTTTTAAAAGTCATCAATATAAATCAGTCACCGACTTTTACTTTTTTAAATCATTCGTATAAAAGTCATTAACATTTTTCGCAGTTAAGAAGGTGTTGGGAAACAAAAGTTTACTACGACTTTTACAAATGACTTTTATAAGTATAATTTAAAAAAAAAATCAACGCCAGCGACTTATTTTTATTTATGACTTTTATAAATAAAAGTCTTCGATAACTGTTATGTAAGACATATAATTTAAAAAACAAAAATACATGTTATTTGCAGATTATTTAGACAAAAAACAAAAATAATTGTTATTTTGGATTTATAAAATAAAAGTAAAAAATAACGGTTATTTAAGGGATAATTAAATAAAAGTCAAAAATAATTGTTAAAGAGCGATTTTTTTAATAAAAGTTTTAACTGTTAATAAAGATTAAAGAATACTTATATATAAGATTAAAGAATACTTTAAAATTGAAAGGATGCTTTATTTGGCTCAACGATTTCATAAAGCCACTTTAAAGTTAAAGGTGCCCATAAAGGCTCGCTCTTTAGTTAAATACCCAAAATGGAAATTTAAATGACATAAAGGCCCCTTTTGTAAGAAAAAAAAGTACATATGTCATTTCCGTAGCATAATTACATATTTATGACGATCAGCTGATGCAATATTGCCGATATCAGCATTGCCAACTTTGTTGTTTTCATTTAAGTGAACCTTCTTTTATTATTCAATTCATTATTCATTGTTTAAAGTACATTTAAATTACACTTTAACTAAAAGGAAACTTTTGTAAAAGGAACTTTATGTGTTTCATTATGAAATTGACCCTCAATATATAGAAATGGTTTTGAAAATACTTCTTTCTTAATTTATGTGCATGTAGGAGGGCTGTCACTTATTTGCTGCTACTGCTGTTGGCTTTCTTAAAGCAGCTTTGTTGTGCAATAGCACTAATCTCAAAAGCACATACTCACCAGTGTTGCCATTTTGGTACTTTTGGAGCTAGATTTAGCTCTTTATTTTTCTATTTAGCTCCGAAAATTGGGTTTTAGCTCCATTGAAATTTAGCTCTTTTGAAATTTATCTAGCACTTTTTAGCTCCAGAAAGTTTTATTTGTATTTGATCAAACACAAAACTTAAGCGTTGATAAATGGAAAATTTCGAAATGCAGTGTATCCACCATAAACTCTTGGATCTAGGTGAAAGAATTCAAAAATTAATTAAAAGAAAATCCATTTTCTGATAGCGCGGATTTTGTTTTACCTTACAAATTTTACCTTTAAGGAGACCTGGAAGTAAAACTTTCCAGAAAAATTTTGCGAATAAATTAATCAATTCAAATATCTGAAATTACAGACTTTAACAGTACTTTTAGTACTGGTACTTTTAGTTCACTGCTATAAGTGCCATAGCAACGAATTCGAAATATATGCACCTTATTTAGGCTTTAAAAGATTTTTTCAGCACTTAAACTTATCGAATTCATTGTTTTTATTAAAATTGCCGAAAATGTAAAAACAACCTTACGTCAATAAATGCTCAACCTTAAAAAGAATATTAGCTACAAATAGTATTATTTAGCTCTTTTTAGCACTTTTTTCGACCGTTTTAGCTCCAAACGAAATTTTTCTCTGCCAACACTGTTGCCAACAGTCAAATGAGCGTACACACTCACACTTATAGAGTTGCACATATTCATATGTAGATATTATATACATACATACATATATAAAAGTAAGAGTGTCCCTTTAGGAAATTTGAAAATTCCGGCATGCTTAACGAAAACATTCCTCTTTGTTGGACAGTCCATTTCTTTTTAGCACAGGGATAAGGCATGTTTCCACTTTAATTCCAAGCGAAAGCTTTACTCACGCTTTCTGTTAAGGTGCGGTTAAACGTGGCAATGGAAGCGTTTTTTCTACGCGTTTCGCTGCCAAAAGGCGAAATCGAAAGTCTTCTTTCCCATGTAAACAGCCAGAGAGTCCTTTTTGAGGATTTGCAGAAATCACTTTCGGAAATAAAAATTGCGAGGTGTAACTGCAACTGAAATAACGCAAATCGCATTCAATAAATAATTTCAACTTGCTCGTGTGACGATTTTTTTTGGCGAATTTGTATAAAATTATAAAAATGTTGAACAACATATGAAAAATAGGTGCAATTAATTTATTCTTCTGATAAGGAGTATTTAAGTATTAATAATTCTACTGTTTGGTGCACATTTTAGCAGATTTAGTAAATTTTTCAGGTCATTAATTTTGTTATAAGCATAAAATGTCTGGTAACATAATTGAAAGTGGTGAAGAGAGAAGGAATGATTCCATTTTTAACCGACTTCCAAAAAAGAGGAGGTTATCAGTTCGTCTTTTTTTTGTTTTTTTTTTGTTTTTTTTTGGACCACGTCAACCGATTTCGATAATTTTTGCATCGGAAAGGTAGTGTTTCAGAGGTGGTCCCATACTAATCTGGTTGAGATCCGAGCAGTGGATCATGAGATATATATATATATATTTTTTTTTTATATGGGAGTTGAAGTCGGTTTTTTTTGCTAAAAATTACTTGTAAGTACTTCCAAGAAGCATTCATCATTTTCCAACAGGGATACGAGTGTAAGACAATAGCTGGCTAGTTACGCTCAATTCCCTTGGGAAGAAAACATAATAGGATGAAGCCTCTCTTTTCCTGCTTGAAAAGTAACTTTTACCTTTTGATGCAGCAATGCATGCTCTTCATTGGCAATGTTTTTGCTTTTACTCGTTTTGTTGCAGTTTTTTTTAGTAGACTGTTGCCACCGCTGTATTACCGACTCAGCATTGGACAAATCACTACCCAACCACATACGCTCAGTGTGTGTGCGTGTGTGTGGGCGTGTGAGGGTTGGTGATATACCGCATAACTAAGCTGCTTGACTGTATGCGGTTGACTGGCTTATACATATGCGGGCGGTGACACATATAAGTCGCATGCACATTCATGTACAAATCAGAGCTGTAAAATGATTGAATCAACATAGTCTGCATTCACTCGGCATTCCTTTCCAAATGTTGATTGTTGGTTTGTATAAATAAAAACTTCATTCCTGAGTGGCTTAAAATATTTGAAAACAAACAAACTGTGTTTTGTTATTGAATGCTAGATTGCCATTCAGTATAGAATGTGAATGTTCAGCAGCATTCGCACTCACACATGATTGTATATTTAGAATGAATGCACACTTTTTTTTACCATTCAGTACCAATAATTTGTTCCCAGGGTTGATATATTTTATACTTTAAAGTTTGAACATATCTGGAATTGAAACAAAAACAAATATTTTATTTCAAAGTATATGTACTCATGATTCAATAATACAAGGTTCGATAAACTGACAGTTGTCTCTCTCGCACCGCTCCCTTAGCAGTGGCACCGTGTTGCTTCTTTGCAAATTTACATGGAAACAGTGTAGCTTTGGTGTGAAATAAAAGTATACGATTTTGTGTAATATGTTTATTTGTATATGCATATGAAGCATATTTAACTGATGAAAACATAAGCATTGGATGTTTACATCAATCTCATAGTAGTCTTATTTTAATTTTGAGTCTTTTTGCAGTTTTTATACAGCTAAATAGCATATAAATTACGTAATTCACGTAGATATATCAATATTACATTCAACATTTGGTTTAAAATACCAGATTTCCTGCAAATACATTAGAATTTACAAAAGGAATTTCACTACTAATTGCCTACTTTGCGTACTTTTCTACTACCATTTTCGCAACAAGGGATTGCATTCTTGCCCTTTCTCTGTCCTTCGTAAATGCAACCTTTTGTAAGGGAGTGTCAAACCGCAGCTGTCAATAATTATCTAACCTTGTATTATTGAATCATGTATGTACTTATGTATTGAAGTTTTCTGCCACTAACCCAAAGCCAATGACTCGTGCAATATTATTTATTCCAAAGCAACTTATCGCAACCGTAGAGCAAAACAGACACATCTTGATATGTATTCATATACATCATCGATTGTAGACATTTTTTCGCAGAAGAATATACAAAATTGATTTATCACAATTATTTTTGTACTAAATATTTTTTTCACAGTATACAGTGATCCAGGTAGCCAAAACAAAAAATGTAAACATGCTTATTTGACATTTTGTTTGAATGTATTGGTTGATATTTTTTCACAGTTGTCGTTTTCCTTAACCCAAATGAAATCCAATTTAAATATTTTCAAGTCACATAAAATAAAATAACGAGAAACACGAAATTCCAAGCAAATGAAGCGTGAAGCGTCAGCAATTATGACCGGATGCAGTTCCTACATAAGTCAAACCGTGTTCTGAACACAACTTTGAGTGAATAATGGTGGGCTGACTTTGTAAAATGGTCCCATCGATTAGGCGGTAAAAGAAGTATTACTTAGCTTATGGTACAACTCTCCAATTTTCAAATGCACGTAATTTGTGTGTATTTGTTCAGCAGATTATTCACATTTGAAAGAGGATAATGCATGAATTAATGCAAGTAAAGACGGTTTATGCAGATAAGCGAGCGCGTTTGTTAACCGTATAAAATGTATGTACGTATATACACATATATTCAGAATGACGAGATGAACTAGTTCAGCCCTCTCTGTTTGTAAACACGCTAACTCGAACAAAATTTAGTTATTTTAACGAAAGTCGGTGTCGAAGTTGCCTTTGGTATAATTTAGGTTAGTGTTAAATTTTGTCGAAATCTGCCAATAACCACGCCCACCTCCCACGTAGTAATTAACAATATTTTTGTTTTATTATAATTTGTTTTACGAATAGCGAAGAAAAAAGTACGAAGAAACTTGTATTAAGAATTTTTTAAATAAATAATAAAATGTATATATCTAAAGTTAGAAGTAGAAGCGCTTAAATTTGTTTACTTATTTTAACGTAGATATATAGGTATGTACATATGTAATAATTTCTGCACATACCTTTTATTGGTACATTGGTAATACTTATTTAGAAAGCTGACAATTTTCGAAACAGAGATGTAAAAATCGTTAATAATTGACATTTTTCATAATGACATTCTTGGCAGAACAATATTTCTCTAATTAATATTTTCATTTATTATAAATATTTGTACAAATTTAAGTGAAACAAATTAATGATAACGCTCAATAAACTATTTTTCGTGTTGCAATTTTGAAATCTGTTCAATAAAATTCAACCTTGCGTATTTTTCAGTGGGTTTTGTGTATTTAGAATATTTATATCGATTGATTGGTACTGAATGAATGTGTGCACACATAGCAAAAGCTGCATTCATCTGAATGCTTATTCAGTGTTAAAAGTTAATGTTTCGTCATTCAGTTTTTTCAATCTTTCTTTGAATATGTTAATGTGTGCAATCGTATCTACTTTGAGTGAATGTAGAATTGGAAAATTATAAGCCACATTCCCCAACAAGGAAAAATTCAATGAAAACATAATAACATAAAATTGATGATTTTTAATTTCATATGATTTCACAGTTTTACAGCTCTGGTACAAATATACATACATACCAGAGCTGTGTAGTGATTGAATCAATTGAGTGTGCATTCTCATTTTTTTCGTTTCAAAAATGTGATTGTTTGATTTAAAAAATTTAACAACCACTCTTGAGATTGGTTACAAATTGTAAACACAAAATATGTAGTGTGTTATGGAATGGTTGACACCCATTCACATAGAGAATGTGAATGCAAAAAAAGATGTCAATCATGTATGATTGGACGTTTATGGGAATGCAATCTGTCAATATCATTCAGTACTAATACTATTTGTTGTATCAGGGTTGAAATTTTTGTACTCAAAATGTGAAACCAGAAGATTGCCATCTCCCTCAAAATAAGTAAACAAATAAATATTTGGTGCTAAAATATTTTTCGAAGTGTTTGGCCGAACTTCTGCTCAAACTTGAGGCATGAGTTCTGATTTTATAAGAAGAGTTTTCAAGGCAGAAATATACTCGAAGGTTTGCCATTGCGTGCCGAAGGACGACAGCTATTTTGGGTTATGATCTGACCAGGTATTTAACCTATGGAGTGGAAGTACGCACATGTAATCACTCTGCTACGGCGGCCGCCGTAAATACATGCTATACATATCGTCGTTTAAAGTACAAAACCGCGTATCAAGAAAATGCAAAACCGCGTAATTGCATAAATTATTTTCTAGAGAGTAAAGTCACCCATATTTCAAAATGGTTATCTTTTTTATAAAGCAAACGTATTTCTGGCTAGTATATTTCAGGACGAATGGATAAGAATTGAGCCAAGAGCTTTTGTGAGCAAATCCAATTTTTGGCAGCCAATGTCAGTCACACGGTTTTGCAGAATGACGATACGCGGTTTTGTACTTTAAACGACGATATATATGTACACATATTAGATTATTTATTCTCAAAATGCATGAAAACTATAGTATGCTTGCAAACAATTAATAACATTTTGTGATAAACAGTTTTACAAATGTACTTGCACTTCAAATTTGTATTTTAATAAAGTATTAATTAAATAAATTATTATTGTAAATTATTATTTTAATAAATAGATATAAAGATATTTATACTTGGCAACTCTTGGACTTTTCTTCATTTGTAACAAATGACAGATGTATACAAAATAAAAAAATAATTGTATTTTTCAAATTTAAAGCAAACGGGCGTTCTTTACAAAAAAATGTAGTTAGGGATCGAATTGCGCATATTTTTTTTACAATATCAAGTGCCCACAAGAAGTGTTAAACCCATAAATAGCTTAAAAAACGCTTTCGAAAATTCGAAACGAGAGTGAAGTGCAGTGTTCAATTGTGATCGAAATTGCAGGCAAAATTTGTGCGTATGTAATTAATGTTTTACTTATTTGAAGAAATGTTGCCCCTTGTCATTAAAAATAAGCAAACCAAGACCCCCGCGCGCCACTGGTTACATAATACTTGAATAGCCCCTTAATTAACATGTGTTTGTTTTGAGAACGCACGGCCAGTTAAACAGGCATGTCTGAATCGATTTCCTTCATCATTCTTAGCTATTTGATGTGCATTTTTATTGTTATGTGTTGCAAACAGACATTTTAGGAACTAAATGGGTTCTAATCTATGTACTCAAGCGCACTTATTTTTAACAATTTCCAGTTTATGTAATATTAATCAAAACAGCTTTTATTTATTTTATGTATTATGTGATATCTGGAAGCGTTGAATACAAACAAGTAAAAAAGTCTAAGTTCGGGCGGAGCCGAACATTAAATACCCGGCGCAAGTATTAAATATATGTTTTTCACCTTTCCGAAAGCTACCGCTACATGGTAAACCGAGGTGTATCCATTTTGAGTAAATTGGCGTCCTTAAATTTCGAAATATTGAAGTTTCAAGCATATCTGAAATTTACTGTTATATGAAAAGCGGCCGTAATTTTAGTTCGATTTCAATAAGTTTCAACGTTTTGCTTCTATGTGGCAAGTACAATAACCACACCGAGTTTGGTACAAATTGGTAGAACGGTTACCGAGATACATATATGTGATCATAAGTGGGCGGTGCCACGCCCATTTTTCAAAATTGTATCCTAAACGTATTTCTTGGTAACGAATTGTTGCAAGCATCAATTTTGAATAAATTAGCTTCAATAATTACTGATTTATCGAAGATTTCGTATTTCTCTAAATTACCGTTATATGGGATTATTGTCCTATTTTAAAAATTTTCGGCCATTTCGTATGTTATACCAAGGTTAACAACTGTGCCAAGTTTGGAAGAAATTGGTGCAGCGGTTATCAAGATATACACATGTAAACATAACTGGGCGTGGCTACGCCCATTTTCCAAAAATTTATAATATTCTTATTTTTCGTCTAAAACTTATTGTAAATATCAATTTTGAGTGAATAATCTTCAGTAGTTACTAAAATATCGCAGTTTTCGTATTTCTGAAAACTACCGTTATATGGGAGGTGGGCGTGGTTATTGTCCGATTTTGCCCACTTTCAATACCATCCGTCCTACGCCCGAAAGAAGTGCACATACCAAGTTTCGTTAAGATATCTCAATTTTTACTCGAGTTATCGTGTGCACAGACGGACAGACGGACGGACGGACGGACGGACGGACGGACGGACGGACGGACAGACAGTCACCGCTTAATCGATTTCTCTTTTCATCCTGATCATTTATGTATACATTTGTCTATATCTATCTCGATTCGTTTTGCCTGTTACAAACAACCGTTATGTGAACAAAGTTATAATACCCTTGTGCACAAGTGCGCTCGGGTATAAAAAGGGCTGTGACTGGGTTTATGTAATTTGAAATTGTGTTGATGATTACTAATAATAATAGAAAGGCGCTTACATATCGACACAACTAAAAATTTCATATATTTCAGTAGAGCCAATTAAAGATTTTTTGTTTCGTAATTTAGCAATAATATGTCTTGGAACGTAATTATTCCGGATTATATGCAGTCATACTGTAAGCTTTCAAATTATGTATTTTTCTAAACCTGAAATTTTGAATTGCGCCGTTATTGCAGAGGACCATCGACATATGTTAGTGTTTGGCCGAGCTACTCCTCCGATTGTGGCATGCGCCTTGATGTTGTCGCACAAAGGGAAGGGACCTACAATTTTACGCCGACTCCTGCCGGGGGCCGACCACTATTACAAAAAACATTTTCTTTTTTTTGTTGGCCGGAAATGGGCTCGGACGCTCACCCTGCGGAATGGTAGTGCGCACAGCGATCGCCTAATTAATTTTAATCATTAATCGCGATTAAACATTTATTCGTTAATTTTTAGTCATTCATAGACTAACATTTTGTCGACAATACTCGCATAAGATAGTCACAAATTTTCACAAAAGAGAAAAGTGATTTTCTTCAAAACTTTTGAATGACGTCTTGACTGAACTTACTAATTCGGAATTTCTACTATTACTTATAGAGTAGGCTATTCATAAAGTCTGGGTAATGAAATAAAAATTTTTCTATTTTAAGTTCCATAAATATAAGGAGACTTTTATTGTTTAATTTATATTTTGCACATAAACTTGTATCTTGAACTTCTTTTTCCAAAAAGTGAGGATGTCAAAATTTCAATAGATATCGGATGTACGGTAATTTTCCAAAGAGATCTCCTAATAGATAAGTTCATGAAAATTGTTCCAAACGAAAACTTAAAATTGATAAAAAAAATAATAACTAAATTTAACTAATTTATATTAGAGGTTTGAAGTTTATCCCACTGTAAGTATGAAATCTTCAGCTATGTGTTTCCATTGTCACTTTTTCGTAGCCATATCAACAGCCTGACAATTAAGAAGATTGTGACGTTTCATGCTACCATACGCAGTATCTTAAATCCTTCAAATTTTATTATTAACCTTTTGTTTGTTAAAAACATTTTCTTCTTAGATTCGAAACTTGATCAAGCAAAATTGCCTTTGTTTTTGACTAAGAGATGCTCAATAAGCTCAGAATTGTAGTTCTCATTTGCATACATAACAATAAATTATTAATTTTGGTTTCACACGAACTCCAATATTGAATAGTAAAATATATTTTACTCTTACCCAAATAAACAACGATTTAGTTCAATCGTCAACCACATATAGAGTATAGGGTGGTAATGTGTTAAAGTTTTAAAGTTTTTAAACGTAAAATGACGGCTAATACCTTTTTAAGCGTTTTGTAATAAATTACAAAAAAAAAACTCATTAGCATCCACTCAAGCAAGGAATTATTTACTTTTCAACATGCATTAGCAGAGTGCACTTCTATTTTGTTTACAATTTGGTTGTCAAACACACTACATCGGATCTTTTGACACATTTACCAGAATTTACCACCAGGTAGCTTCTGACAAAGAGATGACCTTACTTACTCTCTTATTTGTCCTCTCAGTTGCCAGAAAACCAAGTACGACTTCCGGTAAAATCTGGAAATTCTGCTAAAAAATGTTAATTTCGGACTCATGCGGGTTTACAACTAAATAATATTGGGAATACTTTTGAGGTGTTTGAAGAGGGTTGCGACCTGTTTGAAACTAAATTTATTTATAATAATCATATTTTGACACTTTTGCTAAGTTTTGGCCGAGCTTCTCCTCCGATTTGTAGCGTGCGCCTTTGCTGTCACACAAATGGGAGGGACCTACAAACTTACGCCGACGCCGAACGGCGATACAATTTTTATGATGAGCTATTTTTTTATTAAAGACACTAAGATTTTTAAAATATTTTCACTAAAATTTTATCAACCTAAATGTAAAGCTTATGCGAAGTAGTTATCTAATTTAATGTAAATTTTAAACATTTTCAAGATAAAACATGAATTATATTTAAAACGTAAATGTTAATACAACTGTTTTATATATAATCCCAAACATATTATATAAAATCCCCTCTACCAAAAAACTTAAATTGGGTAACGCCGGTTTGAATTTTTACAATTGAGCAATTGTCAAAAATCTTCATTTTTATCAAAAAGTTATTTACCGGGGTGGCTTTGAACTAATGATTGGTACTGAGTTAAAGAATGCACAAACATAAAAGATTGCAGCCTTTTCAATACTCATTCAGTGTTAAACCTTTTTTTGATTGGGCATTGGTTTTTTCAATCTTGCTATGAATATGTTGATGTGTGAATTCATAACTGCTTTGAGAGAATGGAAAATTCAAAAATTTTAAACCTCAATCCTAAGCGAAGAATAAGCAATGAAAACTGGATTGAAAAAAATTGTTGATTTAAAATTGAAAATGATTTCACACTCATACAGCTCTGATACATACATACTATCTATGGAACTACTTGTGAATGAAATTTTGTTCCAGCGTTCGCGTATCTACTTTGTAATTATTATGTCGCATTTACTGCTGTGTATTTACTGGCGACCAACTCGGGCAAGTGGTTGGAAGTGCACATTAACTACCGGTAGGACCCAGTAAGATTAGCTTCTTGGCCTGACTTATATAAAAAAAAGCTGTTTTAGTTATAGTGAACACTGCTTGGCGGCTAATTTATGACAAAACTCCCGAGTGTATTTATGTAGTAAAAAAATGTTTTTATAAAAATGCTATGCAAGCGAATATCGGCGTTTAGAGTATATCCTTAGAGTATATTTTAGAGTAGCTTAACATACCTACTGAATTTGGGCTCTAAGGCCACGCCTATGAGACAGGAGATAATTGACCTTACCCTTTCAAACTCTATGTTCAATCATAAACTGCAGAGTCCTGAGCAGTGATTCGCTGCAAATTGCGAAAGATGCTCTCTGTTTTGCGCTAATGTAGAATTCAACAGAAGCTCAAATACTTGACAGCTGCGTCAGCTTAGATACATTTCAATCAGGCTAGTGATGAAGACTGCCCTTTGTGTCGATTTAGATAAGACTTGTCCTTCTCGTCCATTCCTGAGCCGTACTCTTCTTCCCTGGTGAAACAAGACAATTAAGAATTCGAATTTCTTAACCCGACCCGCTGGATATAAAGAGAGTGAAAGAAGCTGTCGCAATCTGCGAGAAGGCATTTCTTTAAAGTGCGATATTGAAACCTTGGATCAAACGGCTGCACTGATAAAAGTTCTAAAAAAGAACAAAATGGCAAAGCTGTGTTCAGTCAAGAGGTCTGATGATTGCTCTGCGTGGACAAGGATTACGACATTCTCTGTTCTTCTGGAGGCTGACTTGAGTTACAACTGGTTCGTTGCTAGAATTGTGGCGAATGAAGATGACTTCGATATTGTACCCTTTGTCAGCAGCCATTCGCTCTGTTTTTATGGTTTCATACCCAGCATACAGTACTCAAAGAAGGAATTCAATTCCTGTTGGCGAATTTGAAAAAGATTTTCATTATGGCGGCTAACTGACGTCGCCTTCATTGCTAATGTGAAATATCTAGAGAGACTGGTTGAGTTCTACAAACCAAAAATCTGGTTGCCAGAATAAGCAAGAGATCACTTTTGTAGCTTCGATTTTCTCTTGAGGGATATGACCCGGTATTCTAAGTCGGGGTATAATTTGTGGAAAATACGCAGATAGTGAAGAGTTTAGGTGGATGCACAGAAAGTCAAGCTCTACTGAAGGCAGTGACCAGCACTCTAAATACTTCCAGCCTAGTCTTGCATACGAAGTATATACATAAGTGGGCAACTAAATCCTGTTTACTGGGTGCCTCCATACTTTCTTGTTCACACACATGCACTACTAAATAGCTGAATATATATGTGTAAATAGAAAGTAGTTCACCTTGCGGTCGAGGGCGTATTAACAGCAGCAAAAGTCACCAACAAAAATCCGAAGCCATAGTCAACAATATGCAGAGATTATAGAGCACACTCATACATGCTTGCACATTCATAGATACATATACATACAGTTAGACTTTCCGTCAACCCCGCAGCTAGTCAAATACACGCTAGTCAGTCAACTAACCGCATACGCAATCCGCTTGCATTATTGACGCTTCAGTTGTTGTTATGCGGTGAATATGCTTTTCTTATTGGTTATTGGTTTTTGTTTTTTTTACTTCTATTACTTCCTTTCACACTAAAAGCTTCTTCACTGCTTTGCTGCAGTAGAATAAACTACTGTTAAGCGCAGGAATGCTTCGCTATTTTCTATAACTTTCGACTTGTTGCTTTTGTTTTTATTTGCTATGACTTTCAGCATAATCTTTGCTATTTATTTTCTTGTTTTTTGCTGTTGTGTTTTTGTTCTTGCTTTATACTCGTAGTTACTCGCGCTTGACATAGAAACCCGCAGGCGCAAAAGCATGTGGCAAGTAGTTGTTGTTTTTTTTTCTTATTATTTCTGCGAAATTTATCAAAAAGATTTCTGAGTAGTTTACCTGCGCTCAGAAACATACACACACATCATAGCAGGCACGCAGCTTAGGAATATCAACTAAGCCAAGTTGTGTTGAGATTGAATTAAAATTGCATGTAGTATGGTTGCTTTTAGTGTTATCCTTGATTACATATACACACATACATATGTACATATGTACATACTTATGGAGTCTATCTGGATTGCCTGGAGGTGTACTACGTTGCGTATGATAAGCGTGCGTTGCCAACTATTTGCAAGTAGCTTGGTTTTAGTTGGTAAGTGAAATGCCATTATACACCGGAGTTATCTGTATGTGTGTAATATTTCAAGGATTTTCGCATATGCATACGTATACTACATATTTCCATATGTATGTATGTAGTTACTTATTCACTATACTATAAGTGCTGCACAAGTATTTTAAGGCTTTAACCTAAGCTGGAAATGAGATTAAATATTAGCTATTCGAGTATATTTTGTTTTGCAGTTTAGTGCTGAGTGAAAGAGAATTATGCAAGAAATACATACAATCCGCATTAATGCAAATTGTTTTAAGTGAAGAACTTGAAATTTCATAATAAGTTAAGAGCAGTGATTTCAGAAAAGGACATTGCGAAGAAATTATTGTGCCACTGTCTAAGGTATCATCTTTGATACAAGAATAAGATTTTCTTCTGACATAAATTAAATTGATATTTTTTAAGCAAATTCGTGATTTTTCGAAACTTGTAATTTTTTTTAGTATTTTTCCTAACCTCTCGGGGTGGTAATTATGGAAAAACCGCGAAATACCTTTTTCAGTATCTTGTGAAATGTTTTCGGAATATTTTTGGTAACTCTTTCGGATATTCCAGGAATTTTTTGAAATCTTTCCGAGTTTTTCTGAATTTTTTTCAGATACATTCGAAATTTGTTTGTGATTTTCGGAACTGGGTAGGAGTTTTTATATAGCTTATCGGAAGTTAATTTTCTGTAACTTTCGAAACACATCAGAACACGTTTAATTTTCGGCATATTTTGAGAATTTTATGGAATTTTCGAAATTTTGTGCAGCATTTCTCGGCATCCAATTTAGATATTGGACATATTATTCAGTATTTTTTTTTTTGTTACTTGCGACTTTTTCGTGATTTCTAGAACTTTGTAAAATTTTTTGTGTTCATTCAGGTTTATTTTTGATGGTTTTTCGATAAGTTTCGGTAAACTTCGAAACTGTTTTGCAACTTTCGGGTATTTTTTGGGTCCCCGCGGCTCGGTAAAGATTATGAAAAAACTGGTAAGCATTTTTTTGGGGGATTATGTCTGAATATTTTTCAGGGCATTTTAGGATTTTTTTTGTCTGTTTTTTTCGAATATTGGTTTTTTGGAACCTTTTTGATTTCTTCGGTTTGTGATTTTCGGAAAGGATTTTTTTCCGAATATCTGCTTGGCTTTTTCGGGACTTTCCGGGAATTTCCTGAAAACTTTTGGTTTTTTTCTGGACTCTTCGATAATTTTTCGCATCCCTCCGTGTTGTGATTTTCGGAGCTTGGCAAGATTTTTTTAGGATTCCCTTAGTTATTTTCGGAAATTGTTTTGACGAATTTCAATTCGCGTTTTGTTTTTGTTTTTTTTTTTTAAGTTTTCAGAAAATTGTCGAGTTCCTTCGGGATTTCTTCATGATGTTCGGTAGTGGACAGAATTTTTTCGGCATCTCGGGAGCTTTTGGCAAAGTTTTCGGGAATTTCGTTATACTGACTATTTTTTTTTTATTTTCAGGTTCCTTTGGCGCTGTTCGGTATGATTTTTGGTTCCTTTTCTGAAACTTTTGGAATTGTATTTGGCTATTTGGAGTATTTTGAACGTCCTAGTGCAATTTTTCTAAACTTCGTTGAATTTTTTGGAACCTTTCTGCAATCTACCGGTACCGACCCCTCGTGATTTTTGCAGTTCTCTTCGGGATTTTTTATGTTTTCTTGCCGAAATTCCAAGATTAATGATATATCAACACTTCCAAACCATACCATGCTAAGTCAACAAAGATTTATGCAGACTTAGCATAGTATGGTTTAGGCTCGACTTAGGTAAAACAAAATAATTTCAACTTTTGTTTGGAGCGAAAAAATACATATCCTCTGCATTAACGACACAATTCAAAATTCTAAAAAATAAAAACTCTTCTAGTGTTAAGTGGCTCGTGTCTCTTATGATTTCCTTAGTTGCTTTGCATTAAAAGTCTATATTTTGTCCCGATAACTAGATGCTCAAAAGTGACAACTATTTGAAATGTAAATTGTATAAACACCCCGAAAAAGACCCTATGCTTCTTTTATGTGCGCTTTTCGCATAAATATTCAAATCTATCCTCGAAACACGTGGGTTTCCATGCAAGCGTGGAAAACTGCAAAACCCTTTAAAAAACTACTCATACGCCCAGGATAACCTTATTAAAATACAATCATTCACTGCTCTGACAACTATGATTACGCAGTATTTGTTTTTTTTTTGTTTCTGTTATATATAAAAAGTTCATGTGAACGTTTATATGTATGTATGTATTTATTTACGAATATATATAACTCAGCGTGTTTAAATTTAAAATATGCAAAATAGCTTTGCCACAAAGTTTTAATGACTATAATAAATTGGTTAATAGCAGACAGCTAAAAAACTTTTTTGAGTGACAAATTAAAAAAAAACAAAGAATGTCATAAAAATTATGTATATGAGATAATAAACAAATTAGTTTTTACTTTCATACGTAAGCAAAAAATTTGATGATGAAGCATCGTTTAGTATGACGTATGTATGTATGAATAAACGGCTTGTAGTACTAAAATGATAAATATTTGCGCACGTCGGGCAATGTGACCAATCCTTGTGTGAGATACGGTAACCAAACCAAAGTGAGGAAGCTTCGGTGGGGTCTTTCCGACATATACTCTTTATGGACTCACTGAAGTCGTCACGGGTAACTCCGCTTTTGATGACGAGCCCGGCAAACGTTTTAAGAACTACGATTTAAGGGTAGGCACCTCGATCGTCCGGTGGTCCCTTAATGGGGAATCCTTGCCCGGATGGTTGATGTCCTCAGACATCCCCGTCATCCAGAAGATGCGATGAACGGGGTAAGGTAGGAAAAATGTGGTGTAGGTTTTGGGGTGAAAGAGAGACTTCTTCAGCGCCTCGCACATTTGCAGGAAGAAGAAGGAGAATATTGTCAAAGATAATTTCTATGAGTTCTTAGATCCTACTTACATATGAGCAGTGTCCTCATAAGGACATAAAACTCGTACAAGGTGACTTAAGTGTCAGCATAGTCATATTTTTGAATTTTTTAAATAATTTTTTTTTTTCACATAACATAACACAAAATATCATATCATAACATAACCTAACATACCTCATATTTCAGTTCTATCTTTTTCTTTGTCTCTACTTTTACCTCTATCACTTTCTCTATCTCGGTCTGTGCCTCTATTTTTTTATTTGTTCGTTTATTTTTGTCTTTTTGTTTATCTTTATATCTACCTTTTCATGCACATATTCACGCCCACCTTTGTCATACTATTAAGTATTTAAATTTATCTTCCTCTTTATCTTTATCTTTATGTTTCTTTACTTTTGTTTTGTTTTTATTTTGCCTTTCTCTCTTCTTCTACATATTCAACTTTCCCTTCTATCTTGAAAGAGTCTTAATCTTTATAAAGGGGTGTAAAGAAAACATGTTTACCCATTTACTTATACGATTTTTTCTTAACATTAACCCGGCGTGCTTCACTGCGCCTTGAAAGTATTTTTGTGTTGTTTGATACCCGTATTTTAATATTTTGTTTATTTTATCAATTTAATCGAATAAAATTTTTTAAACAAGTGGCAACCTTTCTCAAAAATATTTTAGGTAGTAAACATACCGAAACCTCTTCAGTTTGATACCCATATTACAATATTGACAAATCTTATAATTTAAATTAAATTAAAAATGTAAACCAGGTGGCAACCTTCAACAAAAATATTTTTGGCTGTAAGCCTTCTTAAACCTAATTATTTTGATGGCCACGTGCAATATTTACTTCATCTTATCGGTTTACTTAAACTGCATTTTCAAGCAGATGGCAACTCTTATATTATTATTATTTATGTATAGAGTTAAAGTTTTTATTTTTAATTGACCATAAATGTTTGTTTCTTTTAAAAATCTGCAGCATAAAATTAAATAATACCGAAGTAAAAATGAAAATAGTTTTAAGGATCTCCACTCAATAGCTTAATCCTTCTCTCTATTTCTCGCAAATATGTTTAGCAATCAGCATTCCATAGCTTTTTATGTCACACTAGTGTCAACCAAGAATAAACCGCGTATAATATCCCGCATGACAACAGTTTATAGTGTTTATTATGTTTATGGTTGTGGCTTCCAAGAAAGATTGTGCTCCTCCTTTCACACAAATAGCCACTCAAGCAATAAATACTAATCCAAATGTTACGTATACGCCATGGAGGAAAGCACTTGTGCGCAAGTGTTAAATGGCAGACTCAAAATATTTTACCAAACCCCCCCCCTCCACATACATAAACACATATGCATAAATGCAAATTTTTACGCATGCAAAACTATCTATGTATGTATGTGAAAATATATTAAATATGCAGCTGCATTTTCTCAACCAACATAAACGCTGCATAAACGATTTCACGACAACAACAGCAATAGCAACAACAACAACGGAGGTTAGTGCAGTGAGTGATTTGTATTCAAATAGCTTGAAGACACCCAGTGTCGCAGCAGCAGCGGTGACTGCGCTTAAAGTTGGTCGGGCAGTGTTGCTGCGAATAGCAGCAAAACAAATTACGAGATTTAGGAGCAAGAAAAACAACGAAAACCTGCGCCAAGCACAAAGCTCCTTCTAGCAAGTAGAGAAGCAAGCTTTGTATCAGCTTAGGGCAGCTAATAAAGAAAGTTGCTTCATTTATTAGCATCAACTTGACGACGGTGGCGTTGGTGGCGGGCACACCCATCACCGGTTGGCAAACAACAAAATGCAAGAACTTTCAATTTAAATTGCTGTGAAAGTGTTCGAGCGACTTTTGTTTTTGCATGTTGTGTTGTGTTTGTATGTATGCGTAAGCGCATAAAAATGCTGATATTAAAATTTGCTTGTTGCTCCTTATAGAGTGCATACTTCATTAATCTTCTACGATGACAATGGCTAAAAGAACAAAAGAATAATTACATACAGCTAACTAAAGTTGTAGACATGCTGTGGTTGTGGCTGTAGCTGGAGGCTGTCCTTGCCACATGCCACTAAAGTAACATACGCATTCGATGCAGCAAAAAAAAAAACGACTGAGTAGCTGAGGCGGCAAGATGACTGCGATGCGAAAAATTTTCTACCTTAGCCTTAACTTTAGCCTAGGCATGAACGTGTGTCAGAGAAAACTCTCACTATTCATTCTCATTCTGTTGTGTTGCACATACAATTAAAATATGCCACACAAGCACCATTGTTTCTCAACAGCTAGAAAGCTCCGAAATCACAATCAATTGGCCAAAAAGTCAAGCGTCTGGCGAGCTCTGTCGCCAAAGCCATGCGGATATGCGACAGAGAAGAAGAAAAATATTATTGCGGCCACTTAATGCCATGGAGAATGGACGACTGCGTGGATAGACAGGGACAGTTGCATAAAGGGGTATGAAAAGAGAGAGAAAAACATACAAGGACAAAAACAAATTCTCTTACCTAGATAAAGCTTAAAGTAAATAAAAAGATGAAGATGCTGATGAAAATGAAATTGAAGATTAATATATTTGTTGCTCAGCTCACCTCATTGTCGTTTTCTTAATTGTGTTCACCTTCGAGTTCGTGTTCGTTTTCGTATTCTGTATGGCCTTCGTGGCCATATTCATATTCGTCTTTGCATTCGACTTTGTGTTCTTCGTTTTCAGCGTCGCCTTTTTACTCGTCTTCACCTTCGTCTTCGTCTTCGTTTTTGTTTTCATATTCGTTATGGCCTTCGTGGGCATATTAGTGTTCGTATCGTGTTAATATTCGTTTTTGTTTTCGTCGTCCTTTTCGTCGTCGTCTTCTCCTGCACCTTCGTGTCGGTGTTCATCTTCATGTTTGTTTTCGTCTTCGTCATTTTATTCGTCCCGCCCTCGTCTCCGTGTTCGTATCTGTCTTCATGTTTGTGCTCGAATTCATCTTCGTCTTCGCATTCGTTTTCGTCGTCGTTTTCTTATTTGTCCCGCCCTCGTCTCCGTGTTCACCTTCGCCTTCGCCTTCATCTTCGCCCTCGTAACTGTATTCGTATTCGTAATGGTCGTCCTATGCATGTTATCTTTCGTATGCGTCTGTGTAATCATCTTCGTATTTTTTTTATTGAAAAAATGTACAAAAATTTTGATCGTTTAAAAATTGGTAATTTGACGGATATCATTTGAAACCCTACCATAAATTGCTGGCCATTGGTCATTTGAAAAAAATATATATGTACAAATTTGGTTTTTTCCATTTGCTTCAGTAAATTTGAAACCTGGCATAAATTTTCGGTTATCAATAACTCGACATATTTTTTTTTGTAGCATTTAGAAACTAGGCAAACGTTTTTGGGAATTTT
>NW_023461410.1:0-26196 GCF_013731165.1 Rhagoletis pomonella
TATGATAACTTTTTTATTTATGTAGGTATTCATTTCTGAAAAAAAAACGAAACTAAACCAATAATAGCAATAATTCCAGTCAATTATAATATGTAAGTGTGTATGTGCATGCATTTGTATGTGTGCATAGATTTTGCTTATGCAGTTGATTTTGGGATCATGTGACACACAACTTCTATACATACATATGTAGTACTTATTTGAAATTTTTTTTTTAAATTTATCGCATACTATGCGTACGTACATATACATATATGTATATACTGGTCTAAAATAAAAAAATAACTTAATTTTTTCTTTATTGCGGTACATACTAAGTAAAGAATATGTACTACTTTATCAAACAATAATATAGGTAAGTGGAATTCTGATAAGGTCGAAAACTCTGTTCTATAATTTAAAAGCAATTGGTCAAGAGCGTCTCCAACAAATTTTTTTCGCACATGGGTAAGGTCATCTCAAGTGGGTCACAAATTTAGCAACGTTCAAATTTCCAGCTGATTTTTCGCTCAAATGAAGTTCTACTCACCTGAAATGCACTTCGTATATTTCATTGAAAAATTTTCAAATTTAGACTTTTTACGAGCATTTGATTTTTTTTTTAAATGGTATGGAATTTATTTTTTATACAATAAATTATTTTTTTTTCGTCTTGAAAATTTTAAATTTAATATAAATAATTTTTTTTTTTAACAAACGAAAATTTAAACATTTTCTCCGCCTCAGAAATTACCACCACATACGCCACCATACGCATATACCACAATACGCACCATAAATTATGCAATGTGGTACTTGGAGCATAGCACAGTTTCGACGTACTACAAAAATTTCCCAATACAAATGTGTCATGTTGCTCGTCCTATTATGCTTGTATAGCGCAGAATAGTAGACGACATTTCTGTTTTTTTTTAATGACATAAGAATACATGAATATAACCATGTGTACTATGTATCCACAAAATCATTTTAAAATTGAACTATGCTCTATGAAGGATTCAAGTAAAATGCATAATTCTCTAATCTTGAACTTTTATCTGTATTTTCAATCTTGCCTGCATATTTTAATATTTAGAGGAGATCAAATGCAATTGTCAAAAACGCAAAACTCAACCAAAAATACGTTTTTTTTTTCTTTTTTTTTAGCTCATTTGTTGATTTTGCTTGGGTCTAGACTTTTACACGGGTTTTTGTTTATTTTTATTTTTATGTTAATGTATTGTATTTATTTGGTTGCAAAGATTATCTATAAAAATAGCCTAAGCACTCGGGACATCTCTTAATTTGTCTGTATCTTACTTTTTTTTTTACTTTTTCTTTTTGCTTGCAGTGGGTTAGCAGCCAGACATCTTCATCAAGATGGGGGACATGTTCCGCAGTGAGGAAATGGCACTGTGCCAAATGTTCATACAACCGGAGGCTGCCTACACTTCTGTCTCGGAATTGGGCGAGACTGGTTGTGTGCAGTTTCGTGATGTAAGTACTGATTTTTGGACGCATACGCTTTTTGTTGCGTCATAATTATGTACATATAACTAATGTGCCGCCTTCTCTTTGTCTTGCCAATCTAAAATGTTGGGTTTTTCCTATATTTTTCTACACAAAACTTGCAATCAAGAATATGCGTTTGGATTGATGGTTACATACTTGTATGCATACATACATACATACATACATACATATGTATATATTTTCACTCATCTGTTTTAAATATTTACATAGAATCGAATCTACATACAATACATGCCTACGCACATATTTAAGACATTCTCTAGAGTGATACATATTTCGAATTTCTTTACAGCTGAACAGCAATGTCAATGCATTCCAGCGCAAATTCGTTACCGAGGTGCGCCGTTGCGATGAGCTCGAACGCAAAATACGTTACATTGAGGCTGAAATCAAGAAGGATGGCATTGTGTTGCAAGACATTCTTGACGACATTCCACGCGCCCCCAATCCACGCGAGATCATCGATCTAGAAGCTCATTTGGAGAAAACCGAAAATGAAATCCTCGAGTTGGCCCAAAATGAGGTTAATCTCAAGTCGAACTACTTGGAATTGACCGAATTGCGTAAGGTGCTCGAGAATACGCAAGGTTTCTTTTCCGATCAGGAGGTGCTCAACTTGGACTCAAGCAATCGCGGTCCGAATGCCGTTGAGGAAGTCGCCCCACAAAATCGTGGCCGCTTGGGTTTCGTTGCGGGCGTGATCAATCGCGAGCGTGTATTTGCGTTCGAGCGCATGCTTTGGCGTATTTCACGTGGCAACGTTTTCCTAAAACGTTCCGATTTGGATGACCCACTCAACGATCCCGCAACCGGCCATCCAATCTATAAGACCGTTTTTGTTGCCTTCTTCCAAGGTGAGCAGCTCAAGAATCGCATTAAGAAGGTGTGTACTGGCTTCCATGCGTCCATGTATCCATGCCCCAGTTCGCATACCGAGCGCGAAGAGATGGTCAAGGGTGTGCGTACACGTTTGGAAGATCTGAAGCTGGTCCTCAGCCAGACCGAAGACCATCGTAGTCGTGTGTTGGCCACCGTATCAAAGAACTTGCCATCTTGGTCGATTATGGTAAAGAAGATGAAGGCTATCTACCACACGCTAAACTTGTTCAACATGGATGTCACGAAGAAGTGTCTGATCGGCGAGTGCTGGGTGCCAACCAAGGATCTGCCCGTTGTGCAGAAAGCCTTGTCGGATGGCTCAGCTGCCGTGGGCAGTACTATACCGTCGTTCTTGAATGTGATTGACACCAACGAACAGCCGCCAACATTCAATCGTACAAATAAATTCACACGCGGTTTCCAGACCTTGATTGATGCTTATGGTGTGGCCTCCTACCGGGAGGCTAACCCGGCTTTGTATACATGCATCACTTTCCCATTTTTATTCGCTGTGATGTTCGGCGATTTGGGTCATGGCGTGATTTTGACATTATTCGGCGGCTGGATGGTGTTGTACGAGAAGGGCTTACAAAGGAAGAAGGGAGGCGAAATCTGGAACATTTTCTTTGGCGGACGTTACATAATACTTTTAATGGGCCTGTTCTCTTGCTACACCGGCTTCATCTACAATGATATTTTCTCAAAATCGATGAACATCTTCGGATCTACATGGAAAGTGCGATACAATACATCAACCGTACTTGAAAACCCATCATTGCATTTGTCACCAAACTACAGCACCTATGGGGTTTATCCTGTGGGCTTAGATCCAATTTGGCAGTTAGCCGGTAACAAGATCATTTTCTTAAACACCTACAAAATGAAACTATCCATCATTGTGGGAGTGTCGCACATGATTTTTGGTGTCTGCATGTCCGTGGTGAACTTTGTACACTTCAAACGTTATGCCAGTATAGTCTTGGAATTCCTGCCCCAAATTCTCTTTCTGCTCCTGCTCTTCGGATACATGGTATTCATGATGTTCTTCAAATGGATAAAATACAACCCGAAGACCTCCATCCAAGCGGATACGCCTGGCTGTGCCCCATCCGTGTTGATTATGTTCATCAATATGATGTTGTTCAAGAATACGCCCGCACCAGAAGGCTGCAATGAGTTCATGTTCTCCGCCCAGCCGACCGTTCAGCAGTTGTTCGTCTATATCGGTTTACTCTGTATACCCTGGATGTTGTTCGGCAAGCCGCTGTTCATTAAATTCACACGCAAAAATAAAGTGCACGTAAGTGAATCTCTTGTAAAAATTTTCCAACACACCGAAGTATGTTTATTTTTTATTGACATGAGATTTGCTACACTTTTATAGGTCAAACACAATGGCGATTTAACCGGCAATATCGAACTTGCCGAGGGCGAAACCCCAATACCAACAAGCCTCGATGACGCCAATCCCAGTGGCGGTGAACACGAGGAAGAACCGATGAGTGAAATCTACATTCACCAGGCCATTCATACCATTGAATATGTGCTCAGTACCATTTCACATACGGCCTCGTATTTGCGCTTGTGGGCTTTGTCGTTGGCTCATGCACGTAAGTATCTGCACCGACGCGCCGGTTATTTGAATCACTGTGACCAGATTCGAGCTTCACATCAAAGTTTCCAAATTCTTGAAAAGCGGTTGCGGCTAATCGTAACGATTCGTACGATTTGCAAAATTCTTTACGAAAATACATGAATTGAAACAATCTAAACACAAAAAAATCGTATGGACATTAGATTGGCACAAAAATATTTTTCCAAGTTAGGGTTGGGGGCACCTTCCAACATTTTTCATCTTGTCGAAAGAGGTGCTGCCATCAAAGTTTACGTTTCTAAGTATAAATATAGAGGATGCTCATTAAATGTTTATATGTATTTTACTCTGGAAGTGTATTGTCCATATATTAACCAAACATCTGCATAAGTATCTAACTTAAGACCATTTCAAATTTAAATTAGCAGAAAAATTATTACCAACTTCCGTTGTAATGGCAACACTAGCTTTTTATAAAAATCATCAATATTTTTGTCAGTCCCAAAGGGATTCAAGGACCCTGCATTGGTTTCAGTATAAAATTTTAAGTTTGTATAGATATTACAAATAACAAAAGGAAAAATGATTCCCCCCATTCAAAATTTGGACCACTTTAATGTACATACATATATGCGTACAGACCTAGGAATCAACATATTGGTATCATTTGAGCCTTAGCTGTGGTCGACAGAAGATCCTTTGTTTAGTTCTTAGCATTTACAGTAAAAGTAATGGAGTCTTGCAGGCAGATCATTTCATTTGCTTTCTTAAGTTTAGTGTCAAATATTCGCATATATCGCATTTCGCAATGAACCTTCAAGGGATTATTTTTTAAATGTTAGAAAATCTGCATGGGTTTATTAAAACTTCTAAGCATTTGCAGCTTGAGTACGAAAAAAAACGCTAGATCCAGCTGCAGGAATAATAGTCTGGCCACACTTATTTGAATGATCTCAAACTACATATACATATATGTACATACATGTATGTATGTATGTTTGCATGTAAATACACATAATAAATGGTTTACTCTACTACTATTTTGCAGAACTGTCCGAGGTCTTGTGGAACATGGTGTTATCAATGGGCCTGAAGAGCTCAAGCTATACTGGTGCCATCGCCTTGTATTTCATCTTTGGCGCCTGGTGTTTGTTCACCCTGGCCATCTTGGTCATGATGGAAGGTCTTTCGGCTTTCTTGCACACACTGCGTTTGCATTGGTGAGTGAAAAAAAACGTGGCAAATGCAGTTCTAATGCAAAACTAATCCATATATGTATTTTCTTTGCTTTTACAGGGTGGAATTCATGAGCAAATTCTACGAAGGCTTGGGCTATGCCTTCCAACCGTTCAGTTTCAAAGCAATATTAGACGGCGAAGAGGAAGAATAAACGAAAGACGTCCTCCTCCGAAATTCCTACATATGTACTCGCTTATTTAATGCGATATCAGTATTGTGGTACTCTTCCCACTTTCACTTTAAAGTGCCTTACATTTAGTTTTGTGTCTTTTGGTTTCATGTCCGTCCGTGTTATGTTTATATCAGAACTTATCTAATTGATTTTTTGTTTAAATGTGTATCATTGATGCATCATAAATTGCTTGCATTTTCTTAACTATCATAAAATAAAACAACGTTTGTTAGTGTTGCGATTTAATTTTGCGAATTACTAAATCGAAATGCAAACAATTTATGTTGTAGACATGTACCTAAGTTCGATATTATTGTTTAATAAAGTTTTTAGAAGAGATTAAAGCAAGAAAACTGCTAATAGTGTTTTTCTACTTCACTATAATAAGGATTATAACTCACCAGGAATGCCCGAAGATCGCACATTTTATTCCCATTTCCAGTACACATAGTAATTAAGGAAGAATACAATAATAAATGGTTTTTATTTTGGTGCTACCGCATACGGTTCACTACTGAAACTGAAAATAATCACCTCTACGAGTATTCTTCGACCAAACTTGTGTGTGAAGTGAAGGAGATCGTATGTATGTATCAATCCATCAATCAGTGCAGTCAATACTATCACTGACCACTTTTTGATAAGTAAATATACATATATAAAATAGTAAATTAGTAAATAGTGCAGTGGTTCTCAAATTGTGGTACGCGATGCCTGCATAAAGGTGTTCTTACACGATATGTATTTGCATCTGTCAAATTCAGTCTTTATTTAACTATTTCTTTGAAAACGAAATAAACTAAACTATACATGTGTATGTATGTGCATCTGCTTTGTACAGAAACTAATCTAATTTACCTTTACACCATATGTTGGCATTTCCATATGTAAAAAATGGCATGTACACATGCAAATACTTATTGTGTATGAACAGCTTAAGTGTACCGCGGTGAAGTGAGGTTGATTTCAAAGTATTACAGTTTTAAAATTCATTTTGAAACAAAAAAAACATAGTTTAAACGCTCGAGCTAGCTGGTTTATACCAAGATAACCAGCTCAAATTTCAGCCATCTGTTAAATATTTATAAACAAGGTTTACGTGATCTAAATTTAACTGGCACTGAAAAACTAGCCCTTGGCTTTTAGCCGAGAAAATATCTGAAGAATTTGGTGTGCAGGGTGGAAATAGTAATCAAACTTGAATGTGATGAGAAGTTTCTGCAGATCTTGTTACATACTAGAATATAACCTAATGTTATCCTTTCGCCTACCAGACTATGCAAACGTTTGCATTTAAGGAGGCAGTAAGGTACATTAAAGAGACAATACCAGCGCGAACGCAGGTGAATATGTTTTCGTATAGCCGAGCGGCTATTTCGGCACTCCCTTCTACCTCTATAAGATCTCAACTAAGGGATGACTGTAGGAGAGAGATAGCCTATATTTTTGTTCAATATGAAATTACCCTAATATGGGTTCCGAGACATGGGGAAATTCACGGCAACGAGGTAATGGACAAACTAACAAGGTGCAGCTCCGCACTGAATGTGTGCCACGTGGTGGACATGGGGGTTTCGCTAAGGCCAAGCGGGGATGGAACCGTATAGGATAACCCGACAGTTCTTGTGTCTTACGACCCACTTAAAACCAAAACTCTCTTAGGAATGAGCAAAGAAGATACCTACAAACATACATAGGGCATTGACCCTTGTATTGCCCTTCAGCAGGTTCTATCGTAGTTGCGAAGACCCTGGCTTAAAAGAGCAAGTCGTCCCCCTCAATTACGGTTTCAGTGCCACCACACGTTGAATATTTACTTGACATTCAAGACAATTTTCATTCTTTGAAGGATTGTGACGAAATTCGCATATGATTACATGACCACGGGGAATATTTATATACGATTTCGCCAGGATTTATTTTATAATTGATACAGATTGTAAGACTTTCAGAATTGGGAACATCTTGGGGCTGTCAGAAGTGTTTCAGTAAGAATTTTTCTTAAAAAAACTCGATCAATGTAGTTTTCTCGATTACCTTTTCTAAGGCCACTTTTTGCGATGTATCTTCTCGTGGTGAATCGTGTGCTGAAATGTGCATTATTTTGAGTGGCCAGATAACTGTCTTGTCCATTTAGGTATGATATAAATTTGTCTAATATTTTTTTTTTTGTGAAATAGCTGTCAGCGGTTCCATTTGTTCATAGAAGGTATGCGAGAAGAAAAGTTTGAGCATCGGTGCCTTAAAGTGTAAGATATATGTATGTATGTACATTAGGGTGGTCCAAAAATGCATGTACAAAAGTAAATTCGGAGTTTTTATGTTCTCACCTCCTAAGATAGTTCTATATCGAAAAAAGTATAACCTTATTTTTTTATTTTGAAATCAAAAAGAAAAAGCATTCCATTTTTTCCATGTATTTTGTACGGGGAAAAAACAACTTTTTTTGGAAATCGTATGGAATTCTTGAAACTCAATATTTTTCGATCGGCATACTCTGTTTCTCTTCAACCGATTCCCAATAATAAAACCCAATTTTTTTAACAATTTTTTCTTAGTAACTATATTTTTTAGGACCGCCAAAACCCCTAGAAAATGCGAGAAAATGCAATGGTGGGGGGGGAGGGGGTTAGTAAAAAATCTTCATTCTTAAAAAATGGTTAAATAAATAATTGGGTATTGTTATTGGAAGTCTCCTGAAGAGAACCAAAGTTCCGATCGAAAAATATTGATTTTCAAGAATTCCATACCATTTCCACGAAAAGTAGTTTTTTCCCATACAAAATACTTGGAAAAGTTGGAGCGGTTTGAGCGACCTCTAAATATTTTTTGATTTCAAAATAAAAAAATAGGGATATACTTTTTTCGATAAAGAACAAACCGAGGGGTGAGAGCAGTAAAATGTCGACTTTACTTATTTTGAACCAGCCTAATGTCTATACATATCTACATACAGGTGGATGTAACTCAGTGTGGAATTATGACGTCGCACAGTGGTCCGAGTGGCAGAAAGTCGTAATTTCGAAATGTGTGGAAATAGCCAACTCAGTGGTTGTCTCAATTCTAAGCATGACAAAGGAAGCCGGTGGTGGGTTATTTATACGAAAATACTTTGTATAACGGTTGCCTCCATGTCGTCAATCTTCCATAGAGAGAACGCTTCACACTGGCAGATCCCTATAAAAATCGTAGGTAAAGGTAGTAAACGTATCTCGATTTTGTAAAAATTTGTTATTTGAACCACTTTGGCTAAGGAAAGTAACAGTATGAAATCTGGTAAAAACTAGCTAAGTGCAACGCCTACTACACAAGGGGGCGGATGTGGTAAACGTTATCTAATTCCGATGAAATTCGGTTTGTAACTTGGACTAAGCTATGGTGGAAATCGGTCAACTGCAACACCCACCAGCTATCCGAATTTTGCATTCTAATGTGGCAAGGACCCAGCAAAATAGCAAACATTTGATGCAAGATCTATTTTTGCATAAAAATCCCGAAATATAAAAAAATGTGAGGATTGACGTCCAACCATGCCCTCCCTCCCCCACACTACTCGGCGGGATTGGGAAATACTATCCGTTTTTATTAAAATGGATTTGTACCTTACAAACCGAATTTCTCCGAATGGGCGTGGCTGGTCGCCAATTCACACAATTTGGTATATATCTCGGGGTTTTATGCAAAAATATATCTTGCACTAAATTTTAAATTTTTGGAGGATCATTCTTACCACATTAGCATCCAGAATTCCGATGGCTGCTGGGCGTGCCAGTTGACCGATTTTCACCATCATTCCGATACATATATGTCTCCGAAGGTTAATCAAAGTTAAAAATCTAATTTCATTTGAAATTGGATAAAATTTACTATATCCGCCCCCTGGTGTAGTGGACGTGACAGTCCGCCAAATTCAACAATTTTTTTATTTATTGATTCCTCGACAAAAGCAGGTTACAATTTTCAGCGAATTCGGAGCACATTTGCTACTTTTTGCCACATTTTATATGGATCCCTTCCTCTGTGCGTCGTACGAAATCGAGCATTGGTCATTTTATCTCTAATAGTTTACCAATCATAATTGCTTTTTAATACCAATGGCGCCTTAGCAGCGGTACAAGTACATACATACATACGTACTTGTTTAGTGAGCCAGCTCTGGTCTTCTCACAAGTGCAGGTCCAATGTGTCGACTTCCTCGTTTCTTCGGTTTGCATGATTGATTGGTTGGAAAAGGTTGCCTTAATTGGAATTTAAGATTCGAAATTAAGTCCAGAATATGAATTCAGTGTCTTTTAGCCGCTCTAGTGAGGTGTACGTTGCAGATCTAAATTAAAAATTTGCTTTCGAGGTGAATTGATTGAATTTGATTTGAGTAAGTTCTTTTTGATGAATTACGAATTTAATAAAGCCTTGTGAGATGTGTACTTTAATTAAAATTTTTGCACAAGTTAATTTAGATTGTTCATAAAATAACTGCGTTTACTTACACTAATTAGCAAAAGCAATTTTAAAAAACTTCTAAATGTTTTAATGTTTTTTTTTTTTTATTGGGTGCAGAATGCGTATAACCATTGAATTACTGATATGATAGGATAGTTATTTTAAAATTTGTGGCATTTTTAATACCTTTATAAGAGGTGAACATGCCTCACCAAGTACACTTTAAAAAGTCTCTATTTCTGTACATAATCCATTTTCACCATGTGCAATAATTATACGTGATCGCTGCGAAAAGTGTACGAATAATTTAAACAAAATCTGAAATGTAACAGACATGATGATCAGGACCGCAAAGTTGTAAGCTTTTGCTTGGAATTGCTTGTTCAGGGTTTCCATGCTTAATTTTAACGATCGCTTATTTTGCTTATTTCAATGTATATAGCTAAGTACGAGCCATTTAAGAAAACGGTCAAGAAATAAATTGCTATTATTTCGTGTGCGAATAGTAGTGTTAAAGGAGTTTTGACATCTGATATTTTCAAGCCTGCTTGCTATCTCACTTTTCCCTCCGTTCCTTCCGTAATAATGGAAATTTCTGTTGAAAACAAGGCTGCCTTGTACTCTTCACAAACAAACAATAGCAAGCCATAGCGGAGCGATTTCATTAAGAAGAAGAAAATTTGGATTAATCAATTTTTAATGGGTGGTTTTCCATATTCGTGAAACTAAAGAAATGTTTACAAATAATAACATAAAAACAGATTTGGTTTTTATTAACCTGTAATTCAATTGCATTTCTGCTTAAATTTAAAATCAATGGTTTGTCTCGAAGGGTGTTATTGAAGATATTGGAAATGGTGTATCTCAAATGGAGAACAACGAGTACTAAAAAAAACAAGTGAGAAAGTCTAAGTTCGGGCGGAGCCGAACATTAAATACCCGGCGCAAGTATTAAATATATGTTTTTTCACCTTTTCGAAAGCTACCGCTAGATGGTAAGCCGGGGTATATCAATTTTGAGTAAATTAGCGTCCTTGAATTTGGAATAATGAATGAATGAATAACCACACCGAGTTTTGTACAAATTGGTAGAACGGTTACCGATATACATATATGTGATCATAAGTGGGCGGTGCCACGCCCATTTTCCAAAATTTTACCATAAACGTATTTTTTGGTAAAGAATTGTTGCAAGCATCAATTTTGAATAAATTAGCTTTAATATTTACTGATTTATCGAAAATTTTGTATTTCTCTAAATTACCGTTATATGGGATGTGGGCGTGATTATTGTCCGATTTTTAAAATTTTCGCCCATTTAGTATGATGTATCAAGGCCAACAACTGTGCCAAGTTTGGAAGAAATTGGTGCAGGGGTTACCAAGATACACGGATGTAACCATAAGTGGGCGTGGCTAAGCCCATTTTCCAAAAATCTATAATATTCTTATTTTTCCTCTGAAAATTATTGTAAATATCAATTTTGAGTGAATTATCTTCAGTAGTTACTAAAATATCGCAGTTTTCGTATTTCTGGAAATTACCGTTATATGGGAAGTGGGCGTGGTTACAGTCCGATTACGCCCATTTTCAATACCAACCTACCTTGGATTAACGGAAATCTACATACCAAATTTCGTTGAGATATCTCAATTTTTGCTCGAGTTATCGTGTACACGGGCGGACGGACAGACGGACGGACGGACGGACGGACGGACAGACAGACATGGTTTAATCGATTTCTCTATTCATTCTGAGCATTTATGTATACATTTATCTATACCTATCTCGATTCGTTTTGGCTGTTACAAACAACCGTTATGTGAACAAAATTAATCTACCCTTGTGCACAAGTGCGCTCGGGTATAAAAATAGTCATGGTGCTAGCAAGTCAAGATTCCTTGCGGTGTGTGTGGAACCGCGTTTATTTGGGTATAGCGCGCTCTGGCACTCGTTGCGTTGGTAAACGCAACGCTAGGCGCTCCAATTTAGGAATGACAGTTACGTACATTAGCGCACACCAGGGCCCACCACTTTTTTTTGGATTTTTAATAATCAAGTAATCTTTAAGCTAAAACACAACCGACTTCAATTCTATGTACAACTATATGTGTACAAATTTAGGAGTATCGTTAATTTTTTCATGATCCAATGATCGGATCTAAACCAAATTATGGGACGACCCTTGAGGTACCAAATTTCCGATAAAAAAGAATTAGGTTAACGTAGTCCAAAGTTATGCGGTAGCATACATACCTCCCACATTTTTTGAAGTCGATTAAAAATGTTTGAGTTCTTTGTTAATTTTATGTAAGCAAAGTGCAATTTACGAAACTTTAACAAGTTTATTTATTTATTACATACTGTAAATAAAACTTGCATAAATGTATTTTAAAGAGCATATTATCTGAAGCGAATTTTCGGTATTTTCTGGTGACATATCTTTAGAAGTTTAAATCGTCCCCCAAAATATATTCATGTATATTTTCATTATGAACCAAAAAGGATTTATTAATAATTTTTGTGGTAGACCATCTGAAATATGTATATTGATGCGTGGACACATAGCCTACTTTCTACAGTTTTGATTACATCTAGTTATGATTCCATTTTAATGCAAGGTGACCCAAAATAATTGATCCTATGTTCTTTGGCTTAGGCCCTTAGATATTATTACCTTATGTTTGGAAGATATATAGAAGATATATAGCCCTTTTATGGCATTTTCCATGTTTTTATAGCAACACTTTTTGCGATACGATAAGTTCTGCATTCCTTGACGTGTGTTCTCTTTAAGGAGCTTCCAGGGTTTAAGTATTATTTACATAATTCCCCATAGAAAAAAAGCCGGCGATGGTGAATCAAGTGATCTTACCTGGTAGTGAAGTATCGTAAATAGTATTTAGACACAATTATTCCGCACTCTTGAGTGTAGCGCTCCATGGTTTCTTTGTGTAAATTCGTGTGTCATACATGAACTGACATTCGACGACATTTGCAAAAGTTATTTCACCTCCCAATAGGGTCATTTACTATTAACAAACAATTAGAAACGCATATCTTAGTGTTCTTTTCTTTCTTATAAATTAATCGATAATGTCTTTGCCCTCCTGCTCATCTTCAGAGTTTAACAAATCGTTTCGATGGGGGATATGTTTCGCAGCGAAAAGATGGCCTTGTGCCAGCTTTTTATCCAACCTGAAGCTGGTTATACAACCATTTCTGAGTTAGGCGAGATCGGTTGTGTACAGTTTCGTGACGTGAGTTTTGTACTGTAATATGTATATGTCTTTTTTTTTTTAAGTTTACCTAATTTCAGTTGAATACCAATGTCAATTCCTTTCAACGTCGATACGTCAGTGAGGTGCGACGTTGCGATGAGCTTGAGCGACAAATGCATTACATTGAAAATGAACTGAAGAAGGATGGTGTGGTATTGCCCGAGTTAACAGAGAACCCTCCACGAGCGCCGAATCCTCGTGAAATAAGCGACCTTGAGACTACTATGGATAGAGTAGAGATGGAAATACGCGAGCTCGCGCAAAATAATGTCAATCTGAAGTTAAACTACTTGGAACTTACTGAGTTATGCATGGTTTTAGATAAAACACAAAATTTCTTTCGAGACGTTATGGACACTCCGTTCCACTTTGGTGATAATGAGACGCAACCGCACGTGGGACAAGGACAACTGGGTTTCGTGGCTGGCGTCTTGAATCGCGAGCGTTCGTTCGCTTTTGAGCGTATGTTGTGGCGCATCTCGCGCGGTAACGTATTTGTGAAGCGCGTTGATTTGGAAGAACCTTCCTCAGATCCAAACACTGGTCTTCAGGTGTACAAGACAGTTTTCGTTGTGTTTTATCAGGGAGCGCAATTGAACACACGCATCAAGAAAGTATGCAATGGCTTCCGTTCTTCACTTTACCCCTGTCCTGCGGAGCGTGCCGAGCGCGAAGAAATGCTGCGCGGCGTAAAGACACGTTTGGAGGACTTGAAGTTGGTGATGAGTCAAACTGCGGATCATAGGCGTTTAGTGCTGTCCAACACTATCAAAAATCTACCACGGTGGATTATAATGGTCAAGAAAATGAAGGCCATCTACCACACGCTCAATATGTGCAATGTGGACGTGACTAAAAAGTGTCTTATAGCCGAGGGCTGGGTGCCAAGGAAAGACCTAACGAATGTTACGGAAGCGCTGGCAGTTGGCTCGGCTGCTGTGGGCAGTACAGTGCCGTCGTTTCTAAATGAGCTGGAGACACAGAAATCACCACCCACTTTTAATCGTGTCAATAAGTTTACGGACGGTTTTCAGCATCTGATCGACGCCTATGGTATGGCCGACTATCGGGAAGTAAATCCGGCGCTCTACACTTGCATTACGTTCCCCTTCCTCTTTGCGGTTATGTTCGGCGATTTAGGCCATGGCTTCTGTATATTTCTTTTTGCGCTCTGGATGGTTTTAGATGAACAGCGTTTAAGCAAGAAGCGTGGAGGTGAAATCTGGCGTATATTTTTCGGTGGCCGTTATATCATTTTGCTATTGGGGCTGTTCTCCATGTACACAGGCTTCTTGTATAATGACATTTTTTCCAAGTCTCTCAATGTTTTCGGGTCCACTTGGAGGGTGCGCTACAATCGCAGCACCGTGCTGGAAAATCCGAATCTGGTATTAGACCCAGCAGTCGCCTCTTTCGGAGTCTACCCGCTGGGTGTAGATCCCATTTGGCAATTGGCCGATAACAAAATTATTTTCCTTAATTCGCTGAAAATGAAAATGTCAATTATTCTTGGGGTGGCGCATATGATATTTGGCGTCTGCCTGTCGGTGGTCAACTTTATGCACTTCAAGAAATACGCGCTGATCTTTTTGGAATTTTTGCCCCAAATACTATTCTTGATTTTGCTCTTCGGTTACATGTGTTTCATGATGTTTTACAAGTGGGTGAAATATGGACCAAAGACCGATTATTTGCCCGATTCGCCCGGTTGCGCGCCGTCGGTGCTAATATATTTCATTAATATGATGCTATTCAGTGCATCGGCACAGCTAGAGGGCTGCGATGAGTACATGTTTGACGCACAGCCGCTTCTTGAAAAGGTCTTTGTTGTGTTGGCTGTTCTCTGCATTCCGTGGATTCTGCTGGGCAAACCGCTCTACATAACGGTTGTGAGGAGACTTCAAGTAAGTTTACGAGTTACATACACATACATACATATAACCGTACATGTGCATATGTCTGTTTTGTGTTTTTTTTTTACAGGCAAAACGGCAGCATAACTCACCTTTGGGCAAATTAGAAGCGGAAGACGGTGGCCATCATGGCGCAGTTGGTACAGATGATGAAGAGGACGAGCCAATGAGCGAAATTTGGATACACCAAGCTATACATATGATTGAATATATCCTGAGTACCATATCGCACACCGCTTCATATTTGCGTTTGTGGGCTTTATCGTTGGCGCATGCGGGTGCGTATATGTACATATGTATGTAGCTGCTAAAAATCGTTTTCAAATGTGTTTTAGAACTTTCCGAAGTACTGTGGAATATGGTGCTCTCCGAGGGTCTTAAATTAGGCGGCTACCCATCGGCGATCGCCTTGTACTTCATATTTGGAGCTTGGGTTTTGCTGACGATAGCTATCATGATTTTGATGGAGGGCTTGTCGGCCTTTTTGCATACTTTGCGCTTGCATTGGTAAGATTTGATGAAATTAATTTGCTTTTAAACTTTGTGAAATACCAAATCGAATATGTATTATTTCAGGGTTGAATTTATGAGTAAATTCTATTCTGGTGCAGGGTATGCCTTTATGCCGTTCAGTTTCAAAATTTTATTGCGAAGTGACGACGACGACTGAACACATTTTCAACTGTCTAGTTAAACGCTGTAGTTTGGCAATAAATACCGTTTTGATGGTCAAATCACTAATTAGATAAACACATTTTAATAAACAATTATTGATATGTTGCTGCATTACATTAAATATTTATGTTGATGATTTCCTCTCCGTTTGCAGATTTTCCGCAGCACTACATTTTTTGCGTTATAAAATTAATTAATTTTTTGGGCAAAGAAACACGTTTTTCTTTTCTTATGAAGAACTAAAAACTAACAAGTAACGAAGTTAAGTTATGCCCATACAATTTGTATGAAGCATCTCACAAAAACGCCATTCAAACAATTTGGAAAAATCAATTTCTTTCTAAGAAGTTAATGTAAACATCGATTTTGAATGAGTTGGCTTCAGGACGAGGACGATTTTTTTATGTAATTATTTTAGTTTTATTTTTTTGAAAATCACCGTTTTTATATGAGTTTGCCTATTTTCAATGCCATCCGTCTTAGCCTCAGACAAACCGATGGCCCCGAGCTACTTTATGTCACCTATTCGATAGTCGGCAATCTATTCTGTATTAGACGCCGTTCGAAAGACTATCTTAATTTGATGAACTATGATTTATTTTGGTTGGAATTTCCGCCATTCCTTGATTTGTCATATATAATACATAATAAATAGGGGCGGTTCTGATCGAGGATAGTTTGCCGGACAGCGCTGGCTTACGAGTAGTACATAGTTAAAATAATTCATTAAGTTGCACGGTGTTCAAAATAGAATATATTGAGATAGGCTCATCCATTAATCTTTTGATTCTATTACAAAGTTACAAGTTCAAATCATTTGTTTTTATATTTAGATATTTTCTTGAATTCTGTAAATTGTTAAAAGTGAAATCGCGGCATAGCTATGTAGTCTGGACTCTTTTCAAACTCACCTGAGTAAACCCAACGTGTACCCTTAGAAGTCTTAACAAACTGATTTCCAAATATTAACTGACAAGGCTGAAAGATTTTACAGCTGTATCTCTACAAATGAGCCGCCTGAATATTTTGTATAAATAATTTTTGAAATCGATCAATCAATGAGATTAGCCATGCGTTTGCCCTGAAAGAAAGGTTGGTCCGTACTTTATATACATGTATATATGTATGTATGTATGCATGTACATTAGGGTGATCCAAATAACTAACCTAATGAATTTATGGCCTTAAAAGGACCTATTTACTGAGAAGAAAATTCTCCCATTTGGAAAAATTTGTATTCCGATTTTAAAAGGTGTCGGTGGGCAGTTGAAATTTTCCATGTAAATAATATGAAAATCTTTTTTCTTTAAAAATGCCATCAATATTATTTTTGTGGAAGGTGTTGCTAACTTTCTATAAATTTTCAAACAAAAAAACTGCCTTACTTCCTTTTTAGTCCATTTATACAAACGTTGTGGATTAAAGAGTTCTTTTAATTTGATTTTTTTTAGAGTTGCCTGTATAAAATTTTGCAATACTACGTTACAACGTTTATGCGATTGTTCATTTCACTAAATAATTTCATGAAATGTAGCCAAAAGCTATGCCTATATAAGGCGTCGTAATATAATGGCGGATATTGAACATAGCGCTATTCACAACTTGCACATACAAACGCCAAAGACAAAATCATTAGTAGAAAAATTGCATACAATGCACCCTATTCCCACAAAGATGACAATGCAATGCAAAGTTTGTACTGAAATCAGGATAAACAAGAAAGCTAGGTGATATAACTGCACGTCTATACCTGCTATGGGCGCTCGCATACCGTTCATCGCAGAAGGTATACGGTTTAAAGTAAGATATACATATCTCATACCATTTATCGCATGATTGATTCGTACTGATCGCACTGCGATAAGATTTGGTATGCGAGAAAACTGACAGTTGTATGTGAGCGCACATAGCAGGTATAAACTTGCAGTAAACGTGGTAACTAAAAAGCATGTAAATCTGATATTATTGAATAAAAAATATTGAAAGATTTATTGATTTTGCGTATTAAAGAGCATATTTGGTTTATCTATCGAGATTTTTAAAGCGCTTAAGATCAATTTGCTATGAATATTTTTGCCAGCACGGCTAATGATACTACCTAAGATCCTAAGTTGTCTTAATTATTTTACTAATTACTACGTATTAGAGAAAATGATTGTTTTTGATTTTAGTTACATTTATATTCATTCGATTTTAGTTACATTACTCCCAGTCATTTGAATAGCACACCCTTTTGATCCTCAGTATGTACAGTTTTCCTTTTGCATGTTTAATATTCATTAATTTTTTTTTATAAAATTTTCGACGTGTAAATAATGCAAATTTTAAAACATGTCAACAGAGGGGGTGCTATCCTAATTACATGCAGTGCATAAGATAATAATATGTTTAGAAAAATTTCGGATATGCAAGTTTTAAGTGGCTAAAAATTAAAGTTGATTTTTTTTTTTTATTTTAATTTTTCTTGTTGACGGTGTCATGCATTTTCTTCCATACAAAGTGTGCTCAATAAAATCTTTATTTGGAAGAAAATGCGCAGTTTCGGGCTAGCGACATTCGCTATGACGTTACAATTTTAGTTAGGAGGTTTCACTGAAAATACTACATCGTGCGCAAATGCGCTCTCACACAAAAAAAACTTGATAGTAATCTCAGTAAACATAAATGTTCGTTTTTTCAAAGATATGGACCGATACCAATTTTAAAGGACTTTTCGGTGATTGCCGGGACATTGACCACATTCCAATTGTGCCGAATTGTGGCTCTTGGGGCATATTCAAAGGTTCCGTTGGGTCCAATAGTGAGGCCGGCACCCAAACTCTTGAATTTTTTAAGATATTTTATGGAACGTTACTTTTTAGGGAGACTTTTTATGAACTTCTTGTACTAGGACGTGTCATGGTATTACTGTTGGTAGATGGGTTTGGACTTACTGTGCCTTCGTTCCAGTTTTTTCTCCCATAGAAGAGCTTGCCCATAACTCTAGTTGAGGCGAGGATCGCAGCTTCTTTCGGCAGATAGAGATCCGAGTAGGCTAATTAGCTCTACAGAGCTCCGGTATCCGAAGCACCCTATCCGCGGCTGGTCTAAATGAAGGGCCTCATCCTGTATGACCTATAGAAAGGGTCCTATAAAATATTGATCCAGTCCTGAAAGTTTAATCAGAAGTTTTCGGTGAGATGAATATGCAAGGTAACTAGAAAAAAAGAAAATTATTACAAAATGTTTGCCTTTGACAATTTAAAACGTAGGTTTGTCACGACTAAGCTTGGATAGCTCTCTGCCACAGGCGGGCATCAAGATGGTTTGTAATTCGTTATCGACTTTCATGTAGGCAGAATTTTAAACTTCAAGTCTACACAAGTCATCATGGTTCTACAGTGGTAAATCTTTATAAAAAAATCATACATATGATACATACATATACATATGACAACTTAATTAATTAATAAATAAGTGTAGCACCTTTCCCAATTTTTTTTTTTGTTTGAGTAGTTACGATAAAACCGAAGCTAAGCAGAGTGAAGAAAATGGTAAACGATTCAAAATAAGAGTACATACAATGTACATAAATAGAGTAAATTGATTATTCTCTCGGCGATTAACGAATTAATGCCAACTGATTGATTGGAAACCTATGGCTCAAATTGTTCGTCATAATCATACAAAATTTGATTTCACCAAAATACATGAAATAATGAAGACATTTTAGTTCCAGTTTGGCATTGAGTGAATATAGTAGGCGGTTACAAGTCGAACGGCGGAGCAGTACAGTAAGTTGAGAATTTCTTAGTTAACAACATTTTGTTACCAAAGGATATAACTTGGTAAAATAAATTTGATTGTTTCGTCATCAGGCAGGCAGACACACCATTCCAAAATGGGCAGCATGTTTCGCAGCGAAAAGATGTCGCTGTGCCAAATCTTTCTGGCACCGGAAGCGGCCTACAATAACATGGCAGATTTGGGCGAACTGGGTTGTGTGCAATTTCGTGATGTAGGTTGTGAAAATTTACTTTTACATTTTTACGCTAAGGTCCCGTGCACACAGACAGCTTACGGCTGAAACAAGCACTGCTTCTTAATTAATTATACGCTTGCTGAACACCGAACACTAAGAAAAGAGTTTAGTAACGTCAACTAAATATGTCTCTCTCAACGCATTAACTATTTGGTTATAGCTACCAAATCATTTGTTGAGTGAAACATATTTTTTTTTGTGTGTGCATGTTGGGCTTATGGTTTCTTAGCCCTGCCTCAAGCTCAATTAAAAATAGATCCGGGAAATGTGCTGTTTGAACGAGGCCGACCTAAATTACGCGTTAGTTAGGTGTTCATCTTTCAGTTCAGCTACAAGTTCATCCTGAGCCAGATGACTTACTCTTCTTTTGTATAAATGTCTTTTTCTCTCTGCAGCTAAATAATGAAGTCACAGCTTTTCAGCGTAGATTTGTTAGTGAAGTCCGCCGGTGCGATGAGATGGAACGTCAAATGCGTTATATAACTAGGGAGCTAGAGAAGGATGGAATAAAGCTGCAGGATGTTTACGATGATATACCGAGCGCACCGAATCCACGTGATTCGGCCGACTTGGAGGCGCAGCTGGAGAAGGCCGAGTACGAAATTCGCGAAATGTCGGAAAATGATATCAATTTGAAATCGAATTTGCTAGAGCTCACCGAACTCTGCAAGGTGATTGAAAAGACTCAAGACTTCTTTACTGAACAAACGGTACTTAATATGGAGGAACATGCGAACAGCGGCACTTTCACTGGTGAACGACGTGGTTGCTTGGGCTTCATTGCCGGTGTAATAAATCGCCAACGTCTCTTCGCATTCGAACGCATGTTGTGGCGTATTTCTCGCGGCAACATTTTGGTGAAACATGCTGATATCGAAGAGCCCTTGCACGACCCACGCACGGGCAATAGGACTTTTAAGACGGCTTTTGTAGTATTTTATCAGGGCGAACAATTGAATGCTCGCATTAAGAAGGTGTGTACCGGCTTCCATGCCTCCCTCTATCCCTGCCCAAATGTTCACGATGAACGCGAGGATATGCTGAAAGGGGTGAAGAAACGCTTGGAAGATCTGAAGTTGGTGTTGAAGCGGACCGATGATCAGCGCAATTGCATTTTGGCGGGCATAGCCAAACACCTGCCTATTTGGTCCATTAAAATAACTAAAATGAAGGCCATTTATCACACCCTGAACTACTTCAATATAGATGTAACAAGCAAATGTTTGATCGGCGAGTGCTGGGTGCCGACTATGGATCTAGAATTGGTGCAGCAAACAATCGCAAATGGCTCGGCCAATGTAGGCAGTACGGGCTCCTTTTTAACAGCTGTGGCGACAAAGAAGAGCCCACCCACTTACTTTCGTACCAATAAGTTCACACGGGGATTTCAAAACTTAATCGATGCATATGGCATGGCCACCTATCGGGAGGTTAATCCTGCTCTCTACACCTGCATTACTTTCCCTTTCCTCTTTGCGGTTATGTTTGGCGATTTGGGCCATGGTTTTATTATGTTCTTAATTGGCTTCTGGATGGTTATAGATGAAGAGCGACTGATGCGAAAGAAAGGCGGCGAAATTTGGCGAATCATGTTTGGTGGTCGTTATATCATTTTGCTCCTTGGTCTTTTCTCCATGTACACCGGATTCACTTACAACGACACCTTCTCAAAATCGTTCAATGTGTTCGGCTCTAAATGGCGCGTCCGTTATAATACTACCACCGTTCTGACCAATGCAAATCTGCAACTCGATCCCACTGTATCCACCATTGGCACCTACCCTTGGGGTATGGACCCGATTTGGCAGTTGGGGTCCAACAAGATCATCTTCTACAATTCGTACAAGATGAAACTTTCTATCATTTTTGGTGTTTTGCATATGGTTTTCGGTGTATGTATGTCTGTGGAGAATATGGTTTATTTCAAAAAGTACGCATACATCTTACTGGAATTCTTACCGCAAGTCCTTTTCCTTATCCTACTATTCGGTTATATGGGATTTATGATGTTCTATAAATGGGTCCAATACTCACCGACCACCGACTACGAACCTGATACACCGGGATGCGCGCCATCTGTTTTGATCTACTTCATTAATATGATTCTATTCAAGGCGTCCCCACAATTAGCCGGTTGTAAGATGTATATGTTTGACAGTCAAGCAATGGTGGAACGAGTTTTCTGGATTGTTGCTCTATTCTGTATCCCTTGGATGTTGATCGGGAAGCCATTGTACATCCAGTGTTTGCGTTCATTTGAGGTAAGCGGCATTCAAAAAAAAAAACCATTATAAATTTCAATTAAACCTTCTTTCCACCATGAATAGTCGAAGAAGAAAACAAAGGAGGAATACGTGGAAAAAATAGAAATTCAAGAGGGCGACATTGTTATTGAAGCAACGCTCACAGACCCAGTTCCACATGCTCATCACGAGAACGAAGACGATGAGGAGGAGGAGCCAATGAGTGAGATTTGGATTCACCAGGCCATTCACACGATTGAGTACGTCCTGAGTACTATTTCACACACAGCATCTTACTTGCGTTTATGGGCGCTATCCTTGGCACATGCGGGTGAGTGATATGAATCGGGTCAAGTGCATCTAACTAATACCAATGAACCCACAAACAGAGCTGTCTTATGTGCTGTGGCTTATGGTTATGCAGAAGGGTCTCCATTTCAAGGGTTACGCTGGTGCAATTGGCGTGTACATTATTTTTTTGGGCTTGGGCTTTGCTTACCATTGCCATCATGATATTTATGGAAGGACTTTCAGCTTTCTTGCATACACTGCGTTTGCATTGGTATTTCCAATGATTTGATATATTTTTATATGTACGATTCATGAAAAGAAATATTGCAGGGTCGAGTTCATGTCGAAGTTCTACGCTGGCACTGGTTACGCTTTCGAGCCATTCAACTTTAAGATGATCTTAGAAGCTAGCGACGAGGATTAAGTTTTGTGAAAAGATAACTTACAAATCTTATCTACATAAATGTAAAGTGCTCCATTGGTTGGTTTTCATTAGTGCATATTAAAAAATAAAAATAAATAAGATTTATGATGTTCTAATGAATAGTTTAAGAGAGCTGAACGTACGTTTAACAATAGGGGTATTCACCAAAATTGAGCAAGCGACCTGGCACTCTGGCCAAAGAGCAGTCAACAGTCGTTACTTGAGCTAATCTGCTCTTTTGCCACAGTGTCAGGTCACTTGCTCAATTTGGTCAATAAGAATGTGTCCAGAACTAAGGTTCAATTCGGCATTTAATCGTGGTTGCGCGTATTGGACATTTTCATCAATTATAGTTTAGAAATAAAAGAGCCTGATGTTTTGGCTTGATGCATTTCTGAACGCACCCTAACTATATGGTATTCGCGCAGTTACTAAAAACTTATTTCCAAATTTGCTCACAATTTATTAGGCAAACATTTTTAAAATTTATTAGTAATTGGAGACGTATATACTTGGTGAAAATTATCCTTTCCATATTTTTTTTTTGTGAGGTGAGATTTTGTGTGTCTGCCCAACAGCCGGTAATTGAATATTAAACTTGTTTGGTGTTTCTAATCTTGTAGTTTTTGTTTTTATATTTTGCTCTGTTGCTCTCTATTTCAGCGTGAATAACGCTGATTTGGACAATCTCATCCACTACTTCGATTCCTTCGACGCCTGTCTGCGCGAATTTAACTGTCGCTAACCTGACAGATGACTTCGCTCCGAGCTTCTACTCCCCTGGAGTCTTTTGACGGCAAATACAGTTTCATTTGTAGAGAAGTCCTTGGAGTTGTGCTGTCCGCACTCATCCCCCTCTCTGTGCCCTATATAGTTTTTCAGACATGAATATTTGGCATTTTAAATCCAAAATATGTATGTATAAACTACAGCCAGTTGACTAATCTGAGAGACAAATTTCCATTGTACAGAAAGAAATGTAGCCCAGCTGTAAAATTTTGTTGGCTAGTGTATTTATTAAAATACATACATATAAGTTTTGTATTCTTCAAGAATTTCCATGAACTTCCAAATGCGATTGCAATGTCAGCACCTATGTATGTATGTAAGTCTTTTTTCCAAAGCTAGAATTTTTCATGTCAGCAAAAGAGCTGCCACAAACGCCAACACCTGGCCTAGGCCGCATATTTTTTTGTGAATTCAACAAAAAGTAAATAAATAACTGAAAATCTTGAAAGTAAGCTGAATAAGTGCACTGTTTTAATGAGAATAGTTTATTTAGAAAGGTTAACTGAAAGTTTCACAATCAGTTGAAATTAAATCTTCAAAGTGCACGGGTAGCATTTCCAAGGAAAGATGTTGCTTCTAAGGTCCTCACTTTCGGTGGAGATCTCTTTCTTGATCGCGATTTTCGCTTTTTCTACATACGCGGACGTGTTTGTGCAAGTAAACCTGAATCGGCCATTCAATGATGTGAATGAGAAATTTGTTAGTTTTGCCGTGGAACCCGCCGATTTATATAGAGCGCTCGATGGACCAAATAGGTTAACATAACGAATGAAACACAAATTTATTTCATATAACGATATTATATTTGATTAACCCTTCATCACACAGGAAAGTGCTAACGCATATGGCTACGATGCTGGGAAGTTCTTATGTGAAGTTTATAAGCGATTACAATTTCATATCTAACACAGAAACGAATTATCGAAATCCTACAAAGACTATATGGAAAGGGTTCAACCGCTGGACGAGGTGAGTGCAAATCGGTTATGAAAAACAAAATCAAAGTATACTTCCCTTCGTAGTGCGGTAAACTGGACGATGGTCGTACCGATTCCACATAGTTCCGGTGAATGGGATCCTATGGAGTCCTTGAGAATTTTAAATAGTTCCTATTTAACAGGCATAACCGATTGCATTTGGCAATTGGGTACAGGTAAGAACGGAGGAAATGTTGAAGTCACACCGGACTATATAAATTGAGTAGCGGAAACCTTTGTAAGCAATTTTTTCTCCACAGAGTTTGGTCCGAGTATCAAAGACTACTTTAATGACTTGAACACTTTGAACTTGATGGTGGATACATTCAATCCTTATGTCGATGACTGGGAAGTTACCGGTGCTGAAATACCTTCGGGCAGCAGTAGCGAAGAAGTTAAGCGATATATTGAGATGTCGAGAGACATTAATGCCGCTTTTAATTGGCTGCAGTAAGTACTCTGAAACAGTTACATAAATGCCCATACTCATTTGTAATTGGCACTTGCAGACCAGCCGATTCTTCCACCACAAATACTATGATCGGCTCAGTCTATGAACACGATCGCACCCTGCGTGCCATGTTCAGCGAGAAGGTACCTGTTTGGCTAAATTTCGCCTCTAAGGATCGACCAAAAAAATCGACACAGAGAGGCACCACTGGTAGCAGCAGCAGCAGCAAAACCAATGCAGAGGATGTCACAGATGTGTTGCGCTGGGCGCAGACTCTCGGAGATGCGGCAACCTCTGGTTTCGACGCCGTTTTCCGCCGCATTGATCAAGATGACTTGGAACGGCCTGGTCCCAGCTTTTTCGTAACTATGCTATTCAAGAAAATTATGGGCTCACGCGTGTTCCCTGCCCGACCTTTTACCATATTCCTGCGCAGCAATAAATTATATACCCATTGTGCTAATACAATTTCGGGCGGTATAGCCTTCATGATTGTCAATCCTGATGATGATACCAAGCACGTGACCGTAAGTTCTTCCACAAAACTACCTGGTGAGGAGTACTGGCAGTATATCGTAACATTTAAAAAGAATCAGGCTTATTTGAACAACGAGAGACTGAACATGAACTCCACATTAACGCCTCAAGTCAAGACTAATAGTCCAAATAAAGCATTGCAATTGAGTGCACCCGGGAAATCCGTTGCGTTCTGGGTGCTACCGAATGCTGAGCTGGAGCACTGCCAGTTCACAGAGATCGATATTGACGAATTGGCGCGCGAATCGATGGAGGAGGAGGAAAAGGCGAGTAAACGCATTTCCTCGTCCGATAAGCTATTGCAGCAGCTAATACAGGACACGGCACTCGCTCACTCTGCTCCAACAAAATCCAACCACCGCAGGCGTCGCTATGCCACCTTTGCCAATCGCGGTGCCAGGCATGTTGTGCTGGATGACAATGGTGAACATTCCGAGACTTTGGCCAAACTTTTCGAACCGCTATCCCTGGAGGAAAAGACACCCAAAAAGAGAGAAGAAGTGTTAGAAGATAGACGGTCTGCTACACTCAAGTGGATTAAGGAGCTACTCGACACAGCACTGCAAGATCGCGAGGATTTGTTTTCACTAAAGCGAAATACTCGCAGCGTCGACGATTACTTTGGCGCCATCTTTGGTGCGAGAGGCGGCAAGAAGAAATCGGCTATAGTAAAGAAAATTACAGAAATACGCAAACCAGAAAAGAAATCCATTAAATCGTCATACGACCCAGAAAATTTCAATGAGGAAGAGTTTTTT
>NW_023461411.1:0-26187 GCF_013731165.1 Rhagoletis pomonella
TCTCAATTTTTACTCGAGTTATCGTGTGCACAGACGGACGGACGGACAGACAGTCACCGCTTAATCGATTTCTCTTTTCATTCTGATCATTTATGTATACATTTGTCTATATCTATCTCGATTCGTTTTGCCTGTTACAAACAACCGTTATGTGAACAAAGTTATAATACCCTTGTTCACAAGTGCGCTCGGGTATAAAAATATACCCCCATTTTTTTAAATCAAAAAATATTTAGAGGTCGCTGAAAGAGCTCAAGGTTTTTTCATGTATTTTATATGGGGAAAAAACAGTTTTCGTAGAAATAGTATAGAATTCTTGAAACACAATATTTTTCGATCGGAAAACTCTGTTTCTCTTTAAGAGACTTCCAATAATAATACCAAACTTAATCTAATGATTTTGTATAGCGTTTGCATTTTCAGGAGTTTTTGACGGACCTATAAAATATAGTTATTATTATTGGGCATTATTATTGGGAGCCTTCTGAAGAAGAACAAGGTTTTCCGGGAGCAAAATTTTGACTTTCAAGAATTCTATGTCATTTTTACGAATACTTGTTTTTCCCCATATAAAATACATGGACAACTTGCGCACTTTGAGCGTCCTCTAAATCTTTTTTATAAAAAAAAAAATATATATAGGACAATCCTAGGGGTTGAGAGCATTAAAATTCCGACTTAACTTTTTCACATGCGTTTTTGGGCCACCCTAATATATCTACATATATGCATTCTGCGTGCTACCAAGTGACTACACTTTTGCGAATCAGTCAGCCTGAACGGCAATCGAATGTAATTGCCTCTTATAAATCGAAAAATACTGCTGCTCCTATGGTGCTTAAATTGCTTTACAAAAGCACTGATTATTACTCGCTTATGCAATAATAATAATAATAAAATAAATTATTATAATCACATCACATCATGCATTTATCAATTTTGAAATTGTTGTGCCTTTTCATATGGAGAATAAATGAGGCTTGAGCTACATACATATATAAGAGCAAAATATTATTTAAATAAAAAAGATCGCCCATGTAATGCCGTCCATGGTCAGGGCTGCCAACTATCCCTAGCTATGAAGTGCCATATTGGGGATAAAAAAGTGCTAAAATGTGTCAGATAGAATAATAAAAGTACCAAAAAAGGTGTAGTTTTTTTTTATTCTTCCCATTTAACATTAAAATTAGAAACACATTCCTAAACCAAAAGTCCAATGCCGAAATAGGATAAACCACTTGTATACACTATAGAAATTAGAAAATTTTTGTTTAGAAAAACAAGTACAAGCAAAGGATTTCACAAAAATGTAGTGTATTTTTCAAAAGTGCCATTAGATAGGATACCGATAGAAAGGGATACCGTCTGTTTGAAAATTTTAATTGAACTTAATTGACAAGATAAATTAAATATTACAATGTGGGTACCAAACTATGGAGATTTAAGTAAGTTTACTGTCAAAAATATCCGGCGTATATATATATATAAATTAATCCTTTTCCTTTTTGTTTTAGTATAGTTTCAGCAAAATTAAAAATCCTTTTCAGACACATTGTTTTGTATAGAGTTTTTGCTTTTCTTGAGAGCTGCATACTGGCCTTAAGTGAAAATAGATTTAGATTTTTGGCCACCGAATTGCGTTTTCGGCCTATAGTACGCCGCCAGACTGGAACTGCTGAGGCGACATACCCTGCTATGGGTGCAATTTATGATCGTGTTGTGGGAGAGATGAGCTTCTTTCCCTTGCATTCTGGATTTGACTGCTGCACAGTGGAAGGGCTCCACATAAAATGAGTCAAAAAGTAGTAAATGTGCGCCAATTTTACTGAAAATTGTAACGTGGAGTACTTACTTTTGCCTGAATATGAGAAATGGTGGAATTCAGCGGACTGCCACGCCCACTACACTAGGTGGCGGATATGGTCAATTTTATCCGATTTCAATGAAATTCGATTTGTAACTTAGATTAACCTAGGAAGATATAAATCTGAAAAATGGGAAAATTCGGTCAATTTCCACGCCAACCAGCCATCCGAATTCTGGATTCCTATGTGGCAAGGACTAGTAGCGATGCTCCAAAATAGCAAAACTTTGGTGCAAGAACATTAAAACCCCGAGATATATGTATCCATAACAAATTGTATTGATTGGTGGCCGGCCAATCTATGCTAGTGGGCGGGAATGGGAACTGTTATTTTAATAAAATCGGGTAGTATTTCCCATTCCTGCCAACTTTTTTATTTCTAGGTTTTTATGCAAATTTTATCTAATCTTTGCCACATTAGAATAAAAAATTCGGATAGCCGGAGGGAGTGCCAGTTGGCCGATTTTCACTTTATTTCAGATATACATATGTCTTCCTAGCTTAATCCAAGTTACAAACCGAATTTCATTTGAATCGGATAACATATACCATATGCGCCCACTAGTGTAGTGGGCGTGACAGTTCGCTAATTTTTACCAGTTTTCATACTTTTTCTTTTCTTAGTAAAAGCTGTTCAAACAGCAAATTTTAGCAAAATCGAGATACGTTAATTACTTTTTCCTGCAACTTTTATAGGGATCTGCCAATGTTAAGCGTTCGGTCTATGGAAGATTGGCGACATGAACGCAGGCGGATGCAGCTGAAATTTTTCTTGCTATTAGTTTGAAGTGTACAAAGTATTTTTGTACCAAAAAAAAAAAACAAAATAAAAAATTCTTGTATAGTTTGATAATTGTTGGAGTATTTCTCCGGAAAAAATCTTAAAACGGGTTAGTAGACATGTTTAGAATCGACTCAACTACTTGTTTGAATATTTCCACACATTTCGAAATTAGGATTTTCTGCCATCCTCAGACCACTGTGCGTGGCCTTATTTTCCCGCGTCACTTATTACTTTTTAGCTTCTTAACCCTCTCAGCTTCACGCCTTTCTAAAAATTAAAAGGATTAAATGGTCAAATAGTTTGATAAAGGGATGACAAATGTCCTTAAAGCGTTGTTGCATGAAAATTCAAAGAGCATTCCCACAAAGTTCATAAATGTAGTCTCTCCTGCATGAAAAAGAGTCCTAAAAAGCGCTGACAACTTTAAATATATTTGCTGAAGAGATATCTGAATATTTGGGCATAGCCATAAAAACATTTCTTGCGAAACCGAAGTCAATTAGAAAAGAGATCGGCAGTTTGATTAATGTATGTATTTATGTACATATGTAAGTACAAACGTAATTTAGAGGAGTCGATTTGCTTTTACCACAGCTAAAATCATTTACCGATAAAAGCCCCAATTAGGAAGTGGATTGTCATAAATAAATGAATTGAATAGAAACACTAAATATTTCGGAATGTTTATTAGGGGGTTAAATATTAAGGTATATGCCGGTTCCAACAAAATGTAGGCGCCAGCTAGGCATGTACACCCAGTGCTATATCACTCCTTTGAGTAATAAAAGCAAAAGTAAATAAACAAATAACAACAAAATGGAGTAACAAGAAATGAAAACAGAAAAACGTATTTCAGTAGTCGTAAATAATATTTCAAAAACAGAGCTCAGAAGGGTCCAAGCACTTCAGCTGTCTCCACACGCTGTGTGTATGTGTACACTGTACACCCTTCCACACATTTGAGTGACATATTTTTTCCATTTATGCAATTGTGATCAAGTGCAACCATAAAAGCAAGCGTCGTACTCCAGCCACCAACTCTGCCCCACCGCCAATTTCAACAACGAATGCAATGAAACCACACGGCTGCTGCCACACCAACCAAAGTTCAACCAGTGCACGCGACAGCGGTGGAAAGTCAGTGCGTGCGTGCCACAGTGGCAGTGTTCAAACAAAATCAGCACCCGCATGGACGTATGGTTGTATATATGTATGTACATCGGCGTAGCCAGAATGAAATTTAGGGGGGGGAGGGGATCGACCCTATTAAACTGGCATTTCAGGGTACTATTTTATATATATATAAGGAAAATTTGAAAGTTAGGGGGGGCTCGAGCACCCCCCTGCCCCTACCTGGCTACGCCCATGTGTATGTATGTATGAATGAATGATCCCACTGTGCAGCTACTGAAACGTGATGAGCGCCGCTAACGCAGAGATAAAAAATTAAATGAATTTTACAACTCTGCATGTTGTAATTGAAGGGAGCCAGCGATTAGCTGTTGGAATTTTGGTTGCTATGCGCAAATGGAGCATTTAATGTGGCATGTAGCATGTAGCATGGGGCATAGAGTGAACTCGACTTCTATGAATGTGATTCGTGCGAGGGCTTTTGGTGTGAATGCACACATGAGGGCATATCAAAATGCATACATATGTACATATGTACCTATTTGTGTAAATATGTATATATGCATGTACGTAAGTAGGTACTTGCCAACTGTCAGTCTAATATTCGCTACTATTCCATATAACTACATACATACTTGAGTAAAAGTCAAAATACAATAATGCATATGCCTAGTCAAGAGCAATTTTTTGTTTCCATTTATGTGTTGACTTCTGAGTCTATTTATATGTCAAGTGCATTTGTGGCTTCTCTGCATATTCTCTGAATTAGCCATTACTTGTATGATGATTAAGTTGCTTTTGATGAATTATTAAGTCACACTTGACATGGCACATGGCCTTTGGGGTGACAATTGAGAATCATCTAATCAAATGCGGGAAGGCATTGAATCACCAGAACAGAAAGTGAGAAAATCACTTAATTATTGCTATTGAATATATTCCTAGAAGTGCAGTGGGCCGGTCAAGCCACGGCTGCATCATCTGCTTACGCAACTACCTAGGGATAGGCTACTCCGATTGTTTTTTTAATTATTCGGTTTTTGGATAGGCATGAAAAAACTGGTTCACTGGAGGAAAGAAAAAATTCTATGTAGAACCATTTCTTCAATAATTTTTTCTAAATCTTGACTTTGAGAAAAGCTTTGCTAATAATATAGGCCTGCGATGGTTTCCACCTTAAAAACGAATTGGCAATTTGGGTCGGTTTTATATAGTAACCTACGAAAAATATAACAAACTTAAATTTCGCAGGCCGATGTAACTTTTCCAAAAAAAAAATAAAAAATTTCAAGAGGATTTTGTTCAATTAAAGAGAAACAAAGCATTATCACTGGCATTATTCAGGGCACTGATTGTAAGTCCCTTTCAGGGAGACGAGAAAAGAGTATAGGTTTATACTGACGCTTTAGCTGTGATACATACGGTGACCATATTAATGAGAGCCGAATACGGGACAAAAAATTATTTTGCAAATTTTTCCAAACTGTTTTCCCTGAAACAGTATCCTTATAGTAGCATCACAAATTTTTAGGATAACTTTTTCGAGATTTTTACCCCGTAAAATTTGTTAAAAAAATTCGTTAAATTTTAAGGTGTTAAATACGTATAAAACGTATGTATGTTTGTATAAAAAGTATGTATGTTTGACCATTTTTTTTTGAAAGAGAAGCAAAAAGAGTTGGAAATTTGATATTATATGGTTTTTGTTAGGAAAAGAGCTTTACTTTCATAAAATAAATAATAAACATTAAATACACTAAGGAACAAAAGCCAAAACTTACTATGTATTCCTCGATTCGAATCACAGGCATTCAGATTAGAAAATAAAAACTGTTTATAAAGAAAATTACGACTATATACCAACATCACTTAAAACTCGTTCATAGCCATACCATTTTAATGAGCTGCTAAGGCGTCGGAACACCGAATACGGGACAAATACAGGACATTAAAATAAATACAGAACATTTGGCGTCCCGTATAAAATAAATAAATTACCAGAACAATGGGTCAAAAAAGAGGACTGTCCCGTATAATATAGGACGGATGGTCACCGTACGTATACAGCACCCTTCCCTCTAAAGATACTTGTATTGAAGCGATCTATGAAGAGGATATCAGCCTAGTCTAGCTTAGTTTGTAAATAATTTAATTGTAATCAAAATGATTTTGTATTTGTACTCTTCACCTCACTTCTAACCTCCTCCGCCTACGAACGTGAAAACTTGAAAGTAAGAATTAAAATGTTTGAAAGGGGCCTAACGCCGGAACAATGCTTACAAATTGTTCAAAATTTCGAAAATCATTGCACTGTACTGTTAATTAATTTGTCTCATTTTTGGTTCCATGGACATGTCAACAAACAAAATTTCCATATTTGGAGAGAAGAGAATCCACGAAAGTGATTGGCGAGCGCTATGCAGCCATGACTTCCCATTATCTCGTGCCCATGAATTTATTGGTTTATGCGAAACCGAAAATTTCGGACGCCTTGGAAGACGAAATTGTGCGAACCATTGCGAGTTGCATTCTCCATTGCTTGAAAAATTGGACTTCCAGAACCCGCCATCTCCGAAATTATATTCAAAGCTAATGACATAAAATTAACTTTCTAATAAAGTCAGTTTGAAATTATGTATCTATGTACACCTCTAAAAAAACGCTTTACGTATGTATGCGCATCAGGGTGGTTCTTAAATATAGAGAGCAACTTTTTACATCAGATTTCCTAAGCCTCAACCCCTACGTCGATGCTACTACAGTCGAAGATATCACATATAAATTTTCACAAAATTAAAATTAATTTCCTTTCGTCCAATACCCAAAATCGATGTAATCATTGTCGAAGGTATCACATATAAATTTTGGTCCCGATTGAAGTCCGTTAACGCATGTCACACAGGGGTCAAAGTTCAGATTACCCTTTGACGACGTCTTAACCGACTTCAATCGGAACTAAAATGTATATGTGATAGCCTCGACTTTAGTAGTATCGATTTTGGGCATTAAATCAAATAACATATTTTAAATTTGTTGAGTCCTTAGAAGCATCTGGCCTTTGATCCCTTTGCGACCAGCCTTAATCGTCTCCAAGCGGGACCAAAATTTGTATACGATATCTTCGACTATGGTAGTATCGATTTTTGGTATTAGATACAAAAAGAATGTATTCTTATTTTTTGAGTCTCCACAGAGGAATCCGCATTTGCTCCCTGTGCGGCACGCCTTAACCGTCTCCAATCGAGACCAAAATTTATATGTGATATCTATAACATTGGTGTTACCGACTGAAGGGGTGAGACTGAAAAATCGTTAATTTATTTTTAAGGACTACCCTAATGTACATACATACATAGGTATGATCTCCCACAATTTCGCGGTACAAAATAATTGTTATTTTATGAGCTCTTAGCCTAACTAATACGATTTTAATGATATTCAAATCCAGCTACTGCTTTAGCATAATGAATTCCATCAAAAAAATAATGAGTTGGTTACTTTTTAATTTGAACCAGCACATCCGCTGTTTTGCGGGGGATCGTCACGTTGCCGCTGCCGTGGTCGTCGTCGACCGAGCACACAACTGGCGGACGACAAATTTTTATTGAAATACTTTTTTATATACATATATGGATACATTCATATGTACATAACTTAGGCGCGTGCTTTAATTTGTTTACCTAGCTTTATATTTTTTGAATTCATATTTTACACCAAAAGCAGCAGGTGTGTAATGTACAATGATTTTTATGGATGTTCGTGAAAAACACACATACATATGTAAATGTATTTTGTACGACACACTTTGAACACTAAAAAATTCAAAAAAAAAGAAGAAAACAGTGCACTTCCTTTCGACAAATTCGCGCTTCTGGTTTGGGACGTGTTTTCTTTGAACTTTAGCTATCTTTGCGCCAACTATTTTATTTGCTTAATTCGCTATTTCACAAATCAAAAATTAAAATATCAAAATTTATCTGTGCAGCATTTTAATGTATATAGTAAAGTCGGCTTACTTTTAAGCACTAAATTAACTTAAAAAAAAAAAATTATCTTTGAAAAGTAATAACAAATTGCTTAGCTCATTGCGATTCCTACACTCGCGCGACTGTAAAAAAAATAACAATAAAAAAGACATTACTACTACGAATGCGTCACTTACAGACGCCATCACCAACACCACCTCTGTTTAGTGATGTGCTGAATTGCCGGTACCCAATACTTCAGAAAGATTTCGGTACTCAATACTTCCTTTTCGGCACCCAATACCGATTTTATACATAATTGCAGCTTTTTGACATAATTTTCAACAGAATATCTGTCGAAAAAGTTACATTGGCTTTATTTCGACTATGAATATGATTCACAATTAATACGAGTAAGAAGATGTGTTCTCTAAAGTTTAACAGTTTGTACTAAGCAATGTGGAAATCACATATCAAAACACTCTCATCACCTTCTTGATATTGTCGCAACAGTAAAATAAAATTTTATCAGTTTCCACCTTCGTAGATCTAACATTTATGAAAAATTCTTTGACGGATGAAAAAAAGTATTTCAGGCCTACAAAGATAACGTCGTCCGATTCTTATGTTAAAAAAAAATGCTTCAAATAAAGAAGAATTTCTCTTCATTATGGCGATTGAAAATGGAAATAAAGACCTACACTTACTTTTGATAGACTAGGCTCCCCTAAACCGCTTTTATGTTTGGTCTACATGCGTTCTTATTGAAAGCCTAAACGTTTCGGTACCGAGTATCGAAAGTATTGGATACTTTTCAAATCGGTACCGAGTATCGATCAATACATCAAAGTATCGACTCAGCACATCACTACCTCTGTTGCAAGTTAATCTGTTGCAAAACCGCATTTTCAACCGCAAATTTGTATAAACGTTTTGGTTTCTGTGTAAAAAATGCTCAACTGCATCGAAGGGGGAGCTGTGCAAAAAACGTGTTTGTTTACAAATTTCATATATGTATCCCTCATAAATACATATTTACATACATTGTTTAAAAATTTAACAACAACAATACCTTCTATAGCAGGTGTATTGCCGGTAAAAAATTCAGGCGCCCTACAACGCTCACCCTTTCGCCCCCGCCCAACCATTACGTCCCGTCGTGGTACTCTTACTCGCTTAAACTGCGTGACAAAACAAAAAGCTGGATTGTGTATCGAACTTGTAATTGAATGCGCCACTAGCATTTGAACTAATTTGAGTGTGTAACCGAAGCGACACTTCCGGCAATTGGGCAGCTAGTTTTTGCAGCAATCAGTTAGTCAGTAAGTCAAGCAATAAGTTATTTATTGAGTGCAGTTGGTCATAGATCATTTTACATGCATTTGTTTATGATAACTTGGTGATGCCTTCTTTTCTTGCTGTTGTTGTACATACATACATATGTACGTTAGACTGCATCACCAAAAAAAGTTGCGGTTTTTCCGCCGGGATTACAAAATTGTTTATATTTGATATTTCTTAAAGAACTTTTTGAAAAAAGTCCCCTCAAAAGAGATTAAGCTTAAAAAATCTGCATAAAAATATTTAAATTTCTTTTCAACGGAATCGTTATAATGAGATAATGAGAAGTTTCACTTCAGTCGTGCGTGAGATCCCCAACCAACTGTTTTTCAATGTCGGGCAGTGTTATGAATCGAGTACGAAAGGTACAGAAAAAACTCATCAACCTTGAACTTTTAAAACCCACCTAACTACATGTCAACAAAACACACAAAGGTCCCACTATAGCTCAGTCTCTCATGCACGTGCGAAATTAGTCATTCGATTTACTTGCACTTAATAAGTGAGTAGTAGCCCCACTCCGAATCGAGCTTCATTGAGCGAGTATTGATGAATGTATGTATTATATGTGCATATGTATGCACTATATAATTAAGCTGTCTTCCTGTTTGATTGCATGTCAAAATCGTCGTCCGCTTCAAAAATGGTGCGCACGCCTGTTATTATGAGACGCATATTAAATTTAAACAAGTTTACGAATACTCACACATATGTATGTATGTATGTACATTAGGGTGGTCCAAAAATGCATGTGGAAAGTAAAATCGGAATTTTTATGCTCTCACCCCCTTGGATTGTTCTATACCGAAAAAATATACCCTTATTTATTTTTTTTTATCAAAAAATAATTAGAGGTCGCTCAAAGCGCCAAAAGTTGTCCATGTAATTTATATAGGGAAAAACAACTTTTCGTAGAAATGATATAGAATAGTAAAAATCAAAATTTTCTACCAGAAAACTCGGTTTATCTGCAGGAGATTCCCAATAATAACACCCAATTCTTTATTTAACCATTTTTTCTATATATACTATAACTATAATTCATAGGTCCGCCAAAAACCCACAAAAACCACGAAAAATGGAATGGGGCGATTAATAAAAAATCGTTAGTATAAAAATATGATTAAATAAACAATTGGATATTATTATTGAAAGTGTCGTCAAGAGAACCCGAGTTTTCCGATCTAAAAATATTGATTTTCAAGAATTTTATATCATTTCTACGAAAAATTTTATTTTCCTATATAAAAATACATCGAAAACTTTGAGCACTTTGAGCGCTTCGAGCGACCTCTAAAAAATTTTTTGATTTCGAAATAAAATAGTAGGGGTATATTTTTTTCAATATAGAACAATCTTAGGGGGTGAGCGCATTACAATTTCGACTTTACTCTTTTCGGACCACCCTAATATACATATAGTGCATATATTTAGTAGACAAGTGTGCATTCGGGTAAAGACACACGCAAAACTACACAAGCGATAATTACGAGAACAAGCCGCACTAAACGGCCATTGGCATAGCTGACTATCAGTCATAAATCAAATATTGGCAACAAACAAACAAACAAACAAACGGCAACAAATGCACAGGCAACAAAAGGTCAATATCTACAAGAACAAAGAATAACAAAATATTTGCGCATAATAAACAAAGTAGTTGTCGGCAACGCGGGCTTGCTTACTTGCTAAGGGTTGGAAAGCAATAATTTTCAAAAACTGATTTCCGCACACCTGAAAATGCAGTCGGGGAACAACAACAACTGTGCATGACTATTAGGGCCAGGGTTGCCACTATAGTAAATTGTTACCGAAATTGGTAGACAAAATTTGAGTTGGTAAAAAGGTAAATTTGTTCTCATTTTGGTAGATTTTTGTTGAACTTTTCGTTCCCGCTTTATTTTTTGTAGTTATCTTTATATTATATGTTTCTTTGCATACTTTATATATACTTACATGCGTATAAATTTATATCGATATAAGGCGAACATATCGTGCTCCATTCAAAACTCATTTTACTGGAATCCCGAGGAGCTTTTGATTGCCTAAATATTTTGAATGATTATTTAAAGAAAAAATTTACAGGTATGTAATTCCGCGCTATAATTGTTCGCAAAAAAAATAAAAAATAAACGCCATTTTTTATCAATGGAAATTGTTAAATAAAAAAAAAGACTGACGGCAAAAAGTAAAAATAATCAACGGGATTATTAAGCAGCACATTGTCGGCTATACTTAAATATTATTATATAAAAATTCGAAATTTAGGCGAACATTTTTTGAATTTCTCTAAATGTTGTATATAGATTGCATATTTGATTTTTATGGATATAGTTGGGACAACAAAAAATTTTTACTTGAAACAAATTGTAAATATTAAAAAAAAAATCGTCCAGTGCTTTTTTTAGTCGCTGTATTTGTCTATAATATTTAACTCCAGGTGAAGTCAAATAATGAAGTTCCGTTGTTGCCTTTAGTTTCTTCACTTCCGCGTTTGGTTGAGGGAAATTGAGAATATGCCAATAATATACTCTCAAATACCGTATAATTAGTTAAATAAAAAGTTCCTTAAAAACATTTATAATTTTTAATGAAATAAAAAAAAATTAATTAAAAACTATAGTTTTAATTAAAATAAATAAAAAATAACACGATTATAGTTTCTATTAAAATTACAATAAAAAAGTTATTGATAGATATTTTCCAGATTTGGTAGATTTTTTTTCAAGTGGATGGTAAGTATTTATTTATTTATTTTTTGTCAGTGGCAACTCTGATTAGGTCGCTAAAGGATTATGGTCTGCCGATTATCACGTGTGCAGCTTATAGCCTTCCGGCCAATTAGCTGCGTGGGCTAATTTTACGTATGCAGCTAGCTAAGCACGTTTGGTGATTTGAATATTGCGCGAAAAGAGATCGCTACATATCCGTAACCTATATACATACATACATATGTGCATACATGCAGTTGATGAGATCATTTTGACGCCAGCGTAATTGTTTGGCAAACAAAACCACTTTAAACGCTGCTGTTGCGACAATTGGTCGCCGCCGATGGTTGGTCATATTCGAACATAGAAAGAAACAACAAACCGGTCCATCTCACCTGCCACTGCATGTGTTCCCTGTGGGGAAAATCTCTAGTTCTGAACTGGGGCGCTTCTAGTACATTTAGACCCAGTACTGGTTCGCGATAAATCTCTTTTGCATGCAAGCAACTGGCAAATTTAACATGGCGATGTCCTAGGATGTGTCAATTGCCCCCCGCTGCTTCCCCTTTTCGATAGTTTCGAACTAGTCCTAAATTCTATAGTTCCGAACCAGTTTCAGAATCGACAGACGAAAGCAAAAAGTATCATGGTTTTTCAATCTTTTCGGTTCTTCCGTGTGCGATTTTACATTATTTTCAAAGAAACGTTTTTTCAATTTGAAATTAAATTTGTTTGAATGATTGTAAGAAATGTACGTTTACATACCTTTAGCTGTAGCTGAGTTTGCAGACATGCTCGCTGTTATTTCTTAGATTCCTGACGGTCCCAAGATGTTGAAATGTTAACACAAATTTTTGTTTTGTATTACCAAGCTATGAAAAAGCATCTGCGAAGCGCAGAATAGAAGCGTATTTGACCGAAAAAGCCGCCGAACACATACCTATGCAAAGTAAACAAGCCCCCGCTGCATCCCTTTTTCGATAGTTCCGAACTTGTTCTAAATTCGACAAATAAGATCTAGTTCGTTCTGCATCCTTTTTCTATAGTTCCGAACCATTTCTAAATTCGTCACTTTAGATATCGATTTCTAGTGAAAAAAACTGAAATAAATTAGTTTTTTAAAAGTACCACTTTTCGCCGATTTTGGACTGGTGGGGATCTAGTTCCTTTTTGGCGATAAAGACCTAGTACGGAACTAGAAATTTGATTCACTAGTCCGCGGTTTCCCTGCAGGGTTACTACACCGCTGCTCTGTGTTTTCTGATATACATATGTACTCATTTTTGCCATGTAAATCGCTGATTAGGGTAGTCCAAAAATGTATGAGAAAAAGTAAAGTCGGAATTTTTATGCTCTCACCCCCTAGGATTGTTCTATACCGGAAAAAAGTATACCTCTGTTTTTATACCCGAGCGCACTTGTGCACAAGGGTAATATAACTTTGTTCGCATAACGGTTGTTTGTAACAGGCAAAACGAAACGAGATAAATATAGACAAAAGTCCATCCGTCCGTCCGTCTGTGCACACGATAACTCGAGTAAAAATTGAAATATCATAACGAAACTTGGTATGTGTACTTCTTTCTGGCGTAGGACGGATGGTATTGAAAATGAGAAAAATCGGACAATAACCACGCCTACCCCCCATATAACTACGGTGACCATCCGTGCTTTATTTTAAAGGACAGTCCTTTATTTCGTTCGTAATTCACTGGAGCCTTCGTTTTTCACATAATATGATTAATCTTTATTTTTTTTATGGAAGCTTACGATATTTGCAAAAGACCAGTTGAGCCTGACTCTGCATACCTAAACGTGACAATTGATTATAAACATGGCAATAGTTATAGCAGCGAGTTTTGTCATTGCACGCGAATAGGGCTGTATATCTATTCCACATTTCGATCTTAGTTCGGTTTTTCTAGTTGCAAATTTGTGGACGGAGAACGTTTCGATTGTTATTTTCGTGGGTTTAATTAATAAACTTTTATAAAAAAAATTAAGTAAAATATACTGCGCATGATTGTAAAAGTCAACATAAAAGAATTTTCTTGATTTCTGTGTTTTCGCGAGTGGTAATACGGGCAATACGAAAAATTGGCTCTAAAATGGCAACCAAAAGGGATATTGCGCGAGGTTTTCAAAGAGGAAGCTCAGGCGTTTTTGTTTTCATTATCTATAAATAAAACTGTGAAATGCACTGAATACAATTTATTCTTTGTATATAAAATTAATAGAGGTATGTACATACATCCATACATACATACATAAAATGATTGATTTTCAAGAATTCTATATCATTTCTACGAAAAGTTGTTTTTCCCCATATAAAAATACATGGAAAACTTTGAGCGCTTTCAGCGACCTCTAAATATTTATTTATTTCAAAATAAAAAAATATGGGAATACTTTTTTTCGATATAGTACAATCCTAGGGGGTGAGAGCATTACAATTTCGACTTTACTGTTTTTTGGACCACCCTATTATTGATTGCTGTAGAAATGCGTTAAAACTCATTTTCAGGTGACACATTAACTGCGCATGCGTCAACGCGCGGCGGTAGCCAACACAAAACGCAATTTAAGAGGGCAAACGTGGATGAGGTAATCAATCACTTTCTACTACCGGGCGGCTATGTAGATTGATATATACATACCTACAGTGACTTAAGCAAGTGTTCACGTGTTGATTTGTTTTTTAAATATTCACAATGGTATTCAATTCTTTTGTTTTTTTTTTTCTATAAAAATATTGTCCAGTCTATAGCCAAAACTATATAAATCAAAGATTCAAACTTTATATAACATTTAGGCAAATTCAATAAATCTTCATAAAAATTTTCAGCTTTATTATCTGAGTTTTCAGAAAATTTTTGCGTATGCAGCTTTATACCGGCTGTAAAATCACTTTGATTTTAGAATTTTTTTGTGACTGCCTTTGCGGCCAATTTACAAAAGCTGTTATCGATTTTTTGAAATTTTGTTGCGAACGGTCTTCCGCATTTTATTTCATTAAAAATTCATGCTGATATGGAAAAAATGCAAAAATCTGTCAGCGTAAAAAAAACATATTAAAAATCTACGTGAATTTTTGCCCGCTTGAAACTTGCACTTCATGAGAACTAAAATTGTAAGGGTTATAAAACTGCATACTAAAAAATGCTGTAAAGGTTCAGATTAAAAAGCTCGACATTTTGATGTAAATTTGTTGAATTTTCCTAATTTTTGTATAAAGTTTGAAACATTGATTTGTTGATTTTGGCTTAAGCTTCTACAATATTTTTATAGAAAAATTGCAAAAAAATTAACTTGAAAAACATTGTTAATATTTACAAAAAAATCTAACAAATTCACTGAAAGGCGGTCATAAAATGCACCGAATTCATCGGTTTTTGAGTCTTTTCGAAGTAATTTTTTAGACTCCATTCAGCGTGCCCGCGTAGAACGAAAAATAGCTCATTTAGGGCTCCAAGAAGAGCTCATTTATGAGGGAAAAGTTCCGATATAAGAAGGTTTATAGCGCAAAAAAAGAGTCTTTCAGGATCCTTTTGGTTAGCCGGGTCGTGACTAATTGTTTGAGTCACTGTATATGTACTGGTATTTGTTTGGCTTTTGTATAAAATGAAAGCACCGCAAGAAATACAAAGTCTTTGTCGAGTGTTTTGGCATCATTCCGCGTTGTTTGAGCTGTTTATAATCGCAGCGTGCGTGGATCGCACAACTGCTGAGATAGTGAACAGTAGCATTAACACAGCTGGCAAAATGGATTGCTCCACAAAGTAAAAAACAAAACCGAATTTGCCTACAATTAAATATTGAATACTTAGGAAAAAGAAAGGCGACAAAACCAGCGACAACCGCAATTGCTTGGGCTTGTGTCAAGTGAAAGTAAGGATTAGCATATGATTGAAATATTAGATAACTTAACCATGCGAGAAAAAGGCATCCGAAAAAGAGGGCATCAGATTTTCATATGTCCCTGATTAAGGTATTTAAAGTGAACCCTCGCTATAACGAACCTTGATAAAACGTAAAACTTATTATAACGAAATTTTCGCTAAGTCCCCTGAAACACCTTGTTGTTCATAAAAAAAAAGATCTCCGTAAATATAGCGACGAAATTTTGAACATGAAACCCCTAGGAATATTTGACGATTAAAAATTCGTAATCAAAAGCCACTATAAAACGAGTTCTGAATATGTTGGCGCTGAGAGTCCCGTTAGAAAATGCCTCTATGTATATAAATATTTCTGAATATGTTGATGTTTAGAGTTCCGTTATAAAAGAAAGACCTAAACAACACTTAAAAGGAATTTTTTCCCCAAATTTTTAATTTTTCGTTGCTTCGAGATTTTGGTGTTCTGTAAATAAAATGAAACTACATATAGATATATCGAGGATTCACTGTACATATTTTTTCTGGATTTCACGCCAATCTTGTTCTTTAACCGCGAGTTCAATATTCTTCCAGGGGAAACACTACACACAGAGCGATGGCGCTTTAACTTTAAGATGCTGCCATTTACCGATCAGCATTGAAAAATCATTAAAGCCGAAATAGTTATCCCTACAATTAAAGACCCATTCGGAGTTTAGTGTCGTTTCTCGCATTTTCATACCTTTGCGATGGATCTTTGGTCAGCCGGGAAATTGAGCGAAACTTCCGTTCATGGGAGTCTATAACGTCAAATTTCTGTATCCAAATCGAAAGACGAGAACCAAATCGATTAAGTCGTTATAGACAGAATACACATTTTCGGTGTTCTAGACGTGCGTACCATCAAAACATTGACTTGGATCACTATTTTGTTGCTGCCAAGAAACACAAGTAAGCTTCAGCGTTGAAAAGCGAAAATCTCAAAAGAAAGCCAGAACTTCGTAAACAGCGCCCACACTTACTCCCTGAGAGCACTCTTCACAAGCAACTACACCCGAGCTGAGCGCACAGCTAGTATCGTCCTTAATAAAAAATGAGAAAGTCCAAAATAAATGAGTTTAAAGAGCTTAGCGATATCTTAATTTAGCATCTAAGAAAAGCAAATAAGGCTACGTAAAATTACGGTAAGGAATACCTCCAGAATCGTCAGAATTGGCAAGGACCTCACCGAGCTTCAATTTTGCCGACATATAAAATGTGGGCAAAAATAGAATTATGGACGGATTTAAATGAAAATTCGCTTCTTAGTAAAGTTGAGGATTCTACATAAATTCAAAAATGCATTTCTTTTTTTGGATAAATTTCATACTTTCACTGTAAATGCAGTTTAAAGTTGAAAATTTGGGTTCTTGTGGCTTTTACATAGGTAAATATGTACACATAGTTCGTTCTGTTTTCAAAAGTGAGGTGTGAAATGACAGGGCTTGGCCTGTAGATGTGCAATAAAGCTTTTTTATTTTTGAAAAGGGTTGCCACCTGTTACACATTTTATTAAAATTATTTAATAATTCACATGAATTAGATATTACAATATGGGTATCAATTGAACTAGTTTGAAAATACTTTACTTATATACGACACGTATAAGGGTTGCCACATGTTTAAAAAAGCAAATTCACTTTGATTTAAGGAATAAGGTAACTGAAATATGAATATGTATATCAATATGAGTAACAGAAAAATGAAAAAATTTGACATATTTAGAAAGAAACAAGTGTAGAGTAAAAATATTCCTGAGTTAATTTAAGAGACCAGTAATTTAAAAGGAATTTAATCAGAACAAATCACTGATTGGCAATGTATGTGTTTGTAATAAAATAACAAATACGATGGCGTAATCCTATGGTTTGACGTAATTATTATTTTAGTTTAACTAAATTCGACTTTACAAACGGGTGGCAACCCTATTCGTAATATTTTTACGATGTTAATTCTTAATATAATTTTTTAATTAAATTTCTAGAATAGTGCATGGTGCTTCTGACGCACTGCAGCACTTACCGTCATTTTGTGTCTTCATACGTGGGAAAGCCTCAAAGGCCACCTGCTAACTAAAAGGAAACGCATGCTGCGCAGCATACACTTAAAGCATTGGTCAGCCCTCGATCTAAGCACTTCTAAACTAGCTCGGCAGTGTAAGTACGTCTAAATTATTTGGGTATACATAACGAGCTGGGTGCCATTTCACTCGGGAGTACCTGCTAATGAGACATCTGGCCCTTTGGCCACAGTTGGCTTATAGCGTTACATTTTACAGTTTGTTGTTCACCTAAAAGTTGATTTCGGTATATAGTCAGAATTTCTTTTTTGGTTAACAAAATATTTCGAAATTCAAAACGATGTAACATCTCTGTCGGCAGTTCTGTCTGTGAATACCACAAATATTTTTCTGCGCTATTGAACACTGAAACATAAATTAACGGGAGTACTCAACTAAGTAGAGCCTTCATTCCCTGTCAGAAAATTTTTTCTCTTCCATTTCCTCTTGAGATCAACAGCAAGCACTACTGCGAAAAATAAGGCCTATAATAGTGAATATAATAATCGAGATTTATAAATTGAATCCTTCTTGTTTTTAAAGTAAAGAATATCGGAATTAAGTCGCGAAAGTTTTTTAGTATCACCTTAAGTTAAACATTTTGAGAAAATAAATAAAAAGGTAAATGTTTAAATAAAAAGTAAATCTTAAACTCATCGGCCACGTGCCAGAGCAACCAAAGGGACTTTCGTGGACACGTGTACCTCGAGTTCCGGAGTCTCTGTTATTGCGGTCCCCATTTATTTGACTGGTATATTAACTAAGGAACCTAAAACTCCGGCAAAATCAATTTTATGGTAAGAGAACCTGCATAGTAATATTAGTAAATCGAGTATTTAGTAAAAACGTGATATCATTTAGGTGATTATTGCGTTATAGCAGCTCTAAATCTTCTAAAAGTAGCTCAGAGTGTCGGTAGTACTCCGAGTAAGGCTGCCAACAAGATCGTGTCCAGCGCGGTGAATCGCGTGTGTCCGACCGAATGAAATCGGCAGTCACATATTTATCCACACTCACCATCTGCCTCTCAGCGTACGGAGCATCCAGCGTAGCTCCCACCAAAATTGCGTTGGATACGACCCCTGCTCGTTCACCTGTATTTGACATACACCACATTCATACATACATACCACATACAATAATGAACTTATCTAGTTTTGAATTCTTGTGCCTATAAGTTAGAGACATTTCAGCACGTTTATCATCCGCATATGAACGTTGGAGCACTTGTAGTGGCCCAACCAATAGCGGTGGACACCCTCGTCCATCTGAAGTCGATATCAATCTTTGTTTTGAGTAAATTTTTAACCGTATAGGGCATATAAAGTAATAACTAATACTATATATTATTCTTCTACTGAATTCCAATTCTCATACTTTGCCCATTTCTATTTAGATTTCTTTTTGTTTACCGAATTCTGTATATTGATACCAAAGTTAGCAGAAAAAAAAACTTTTTTTAATTAAATAGTGTTCAGCAAGATTTACTATATATATACGAAAATAGTTAAAGTTCTTAAAATAGAGGAGCATGTACATATTACACCGAATAATAACATCTAAAATTCTGTATTGGGTAACATTCCTACTGGGCATCAATCTAAACTCAAGCTTTCCTGCTGTTTGCGCAAACAACGTCGGGCCAGAACAAAAAAATAAGTGAGTGATTTCTTGATATTATTATTTTTTCTTATATTAATATGTATGTACATACCTCCCTATATACAGTTTTATAGTTTCACGTGGCTAAAAAATACCGTTAATTTTTTAGATTTTTTTTGCCAAAGGTGTGTAGCGCTGCCACTGAATTTCAAAATATGTAAATGTTTGAAGAAATTTAAAAAAAGCACTTAAGAGGGGAAAATTATAAGTAAAATGGTAAATGGGGTACGAAAAATTTAGGTACTTAGGCGGGTTGGGTACATAAGCGGGGAGGTACTTAAAAGAGGGATTTTCTTCAGAATACATTAAAAAATTCACGGTTCCCAATAATATTGGGAACTTAAGCGGGTTTCACTGTACTCACGAAACTATGGGCAAAATATAGTAAAACTGGGTTTTTAGTTTTCCTCTCTGACGTCAGGATTTTTGTACCCGAGCGCACTTTGGCACAAGGGTATTATAAATTTGTTCACATAACGGCTGTTTCTAACAGGCAAAACGAATCGAGTTAGATATAGACAAATTTATACATAAATGATCAGAATGAAAAGAGAAATCGATTAAGCGGTGACTGTCTGTCCGTCCGTCCGTCCGTCCGTCTGTGCACACGATAACTCGAGTAAAAATTGAGATATCTTAACGAAACTTGTTATGTGCACTTTTTTAGGGCAAAATCGGAAAATAACCACGCCTACCTCCCATATAACGGCAATTTTCAGAAATACGAAAACTGCGATATTTTAGTAACTACTGAAGATAATTCACTCCAAATTGATATTTACAATAATTTTAGACGAAAAATAAGAATATTATAAATTTTTGGATAATGGGCGTAGCCACGCCCACTTATGGTTACATGTGTATATCTTGGTAACCGCCACACCAATTGGCACAGTTGTTGGCCTTGGTACAGCATACCAAATAGCCCAAAATTTTTAAAATCGCACAATAACCACGCCCACATCCCATAATAAGGTAATTTAGAGAAATACGAAATCTTCGATAAATCAGTAAATATTGAAGCTAATTTATTCAAAATTGATGCTTGCAACAATTCTTTACAACTTATGATCACATATATGTATGTATCTCGGTAACCGTTTTACCAATTTGTACCAAACTCGGTACGGTTATTGTGCTTGCCACATAAAAGCAATGTGTTGAAAATTATTGAAATCGGACTAAAATTACGCCCGCTTTTCATATAACCGTAAATTTCAGAAATGCTTGAAACTTCAATATTTCGAAATTTAAGGACGGCTTACCATATAGCGGTAGCTTTCGGCAAGGTGACCTTAGACTTTCTTACTGGTTTTATTATAGTTAAATATGATACTCAGTACAATCGTGGGTAATTTTACACATTGTCCATTGTTTATAAATATTTCGAAACTTCGGCACACCTTGGCGTACAAATATTTGTAACATATCAATATTTAAGCCAACAATAAACAATTCTTTGTTTTGCTGTAAGATTACACTCATGTTTGTATGTACCCATATACACCTACGGGCAAAATAATAGTAGTGCGAGATGTTTAGCGGTTTTAGCTTTTTCGTTCGTTTGTATAATTTTATAAATTTTTTATAAATGTATTTCTCATTATATAACAAAAATCATATATTTAAGTTCAAACTTCTAAATTTGTACAAAAATTAAAAAAAAAATCAGCAGTTTCTGAAAAATTTTATATTTTTTATTCAGAATGATTAGTAAAATTTAAGGTGCGCAGTTTTTTAGCCCATTAGTGTTTTTGTATAATAAGGTGCAAAGTTCAAAAAGCTAGAATTTCGCGTTGATTCAATTTTTTATTTTTTTGCTGGCGTTGTTGTGCATTTTCTTCTACATACTCTGGCCAAATGATTCCGATGGGATCCAGGTGTTATTATATTTTCAAGTTTATCAAAGCTTCAAACTTTGTACGAAATTGGCGAAAATTCAACGAACTTAAAAAAAATGTTCAATAAAATTTAAAACTTTTTAAACGGAGTCTTTCGAAAATTTTTAGTAAGCAGTTTTAGAGATAATTCGATTACAGTATAATTCCAGGTTTGAAGTAGCTAAATATTCGCGTTCATCCTTGAGATTTTCTTGGTTGAAGGTGTGTCGCATTTTGTGCCGTACAAAGTATATTGTCTTCTATGAAAGAAAATGCACAACAGAGTAAAAAAATAAAAACAAATTATCAAAAATCAACGCAAATTCCTAGCTACTTTAGGCTACGTTTCTGATATAGCGAATTCGCGTCGCGCGATGCGATCAAAATCGCTACCAGCGCTCAGATACACAAATTTTTATGGCGCTGTTAATCGCTGCACCATAAGCACCACCATATGAATTTTTATAATTGACCGCTATTAGCAAGTTTAATGGGCTCGCGCGACGCGAATTCGCTCGGATCACCGATCGGTTTTGCAACAAGTATTTTTTAGTTTTTTTTTAATCTTTTAAATTAGGTTATGATTATAAAAAAATTAACCACTCTATTATAAGAGAGCTCTTACCATGCAAAAGTCATTGAAGAAAGTTTTTACCTATCTTGATTGTGACGGCTGTTTCAAAGACTATTGTACTGGATTTATAATTATGCAACGGAGTGTATGTAATAAAGAAACAAAAAAAAATAAAAATTATCAAAACTGATCAAAATGTCGCACTGGTATTACTTTGGCCGTGGGTGTACGTGCTTATGTTTAAGCAATAAACGATTCATATCATTGAAAGCCAATACGTTGGTCATAAATGTGTAATGTGACACGTTACAAGAATTAAAAAAAAAACGATACTTTTATATCAGTTAGGTGAATTTAAAAGTGAATCACGCAAGAGCTTCCAGTTAATCGGAAACTTAATTCAGTGTCATTCGAACGGAGAAACCCTCAACAATTTAAGTGAGTGAAAAGAGCGCGGTGAGTTATTATGAGTAAATTTGCCGGATGCTGATTTTGAATCAAACATGGATATACTCATACTCAGCACCATTTGGAACAATGAAAGCAGAGAAATGGAAAGGCCATTCGATTTTTGATAGCACTTCAAGCGAGGCCAGAGCGAAAGTGTGGAGGTGTTTGGAGTGGACGGCCGGCAATTAGTCATTGATCACCGCTTTTACTTCTGCTCTTATAGCTCGCCACTCAACACTCATAAGCGGCATTTGAGAGGTTAAAAAATTATATAAATCTTTTTCTTGGCGCAAAAGCGATGTATGAAAAGAGAAACACTACCAAGCCTGACTGAGTTAACAAGTACTACATTCGCCATTGTTATCATTGATTGCAGAGCGAATAACTAAGCGAGCGCAGGTATGAGTAGCTGTATAGCGCGCGAGCACTAAGCGTTCAGTTAACTGAGTGCTTGCGCGTTTTACCGATTGCTTGCTGGGCGCTGGTGAACTGGTTGGTTGGTTAGTTGATTGCAAACGCGCTACGAGTTAGGTTGTTATACGGTACTTAGTTATTTAGTTTGTTAGTTACAGTTACATAGGTGTTAAAAAAACAACAAAGCCGCGCATAAATAACGATCACCGCAGAACGAAAATCCGCCGTTGCTATCGGCATATACGAATTTGTAATCGATTTGATAAGCGTATAAATAAAACTTAGGCATACATACTCGATACATATATAAATAGATAAATCGAAATAATTGCGCATACAAATGGCGCAATTTAAGTGCTCGCATATTTTATTGGCATTCGTGTTTTTAACGGTTTTGCACAGTTTAAACGCTTATAACTTATCACCGCAGCCGAATATAATTGCTAAGGATCCACAATTTGCCACCGCTTTGCCAAAAGTGGAGTCTTCATACTTTGGCTTTACGTTAAGCTTGCGGCCGTTGGGGTGAGTAAGCGCGCGCAACCAAGCTGTTGGTGGGTGTGAAACGTAAGCTGGTGTGTATGTGTGTGTTTTTTGGTGACTGCGACTGTGTCTTCGTTAGCTGCGGTTACGCATGCTTTTTTCGGGTTTAACGACGAAGTATGAGACATATTCTTCTTTGAATGATTCATGCAACGTAGGTCTGCTTGACATTGGCTGTGAAGAAACACTTGTGTTGTTTAATGTGTTGTTGTGTTTTTGTGATAAATAATATACAAAAAAAAAAAAAATGTTTAATACAATAAAAGGTTAAAAAAGTATGTGTATATACATTTGACCGTACCACACAAGAAAGTTCTCCGTACACCTCTTGTTTATTTTTTTGGGCGAACGTAGGGTCCGCCTTCTATATTTCTCAAATATCTTCGGTATTTATAGTTGGATCTGAAGGTATGATATATCGCTATTTTTTGCCTCGAGGAGTAATTTTTTTTACCTCCAATACTCCGTTCTGCCCAAAATACATATTTTTTTCGAATTGCCTTGAAAAAGCTCTTTAGACTAAGGAGTGTACGGCGAACTGCACAATACTTAATAAACCTGTGGTACAGCTCTGCCAAGGTCTAGCCTAAGCAGGCAATAGTAACAGGTGTAAGAATAACTAACGGGTGCGCTCCAAGCCTGCCCGACAGAAGGCTAAAGGCTGTCTTCCCCCTGATCCCAATTGATCTTCACCTCAAAGAAGTGACTACGAAGTCGGCAAGCAGACTCAGAGTGTAAAGACTGTGGTAAACGAGAATCGCTATTGCAATGGACTTTGGAGTATATGCGAGCCAATCTTGAAGTCAACACTAAAATACAAGTGCAGTTTCCATAGGGATTATGAAAAAAGAGACCGACTGCACGATAAAAAGCCCCATCTCTACTCCGACAGATTCATATTGATTTCAGATATAGGGGCGAATGTCTATTCCGAGGAACTCGGTGTTTCGTTGTCTCTATGGTGCGGAGACGATGCAAGTGTCCTCCAAGCAGAGGTTCTAGCTGCCTTTGTAGCCTGTAATATCTTAGGTCCAGTGTGGGGAATAAAAATAAAGCAACAATACATATATGCTGACAGTCAGACGGCGTTTTTACCAATAGCATCCTCGATTGCAAAACCTGGGACCTGGGAACATTGAAGGAAATGAGAGAAGCAAGATGAATTGGTGTAATCAGGAACCTATTTCGATGGATTTTACCGCAATCGCATACCCAGACTTGTAAAATGTTAAGGCAGCTGGAACAAGAAGAATACCACAGTTCTATTTAACAGATGAAAGGCAGAAGTATTCAACTACGACATTACACTGGTGTACTTCGGAAAGGCACACCGAGCTCTTCTGCATGTTTTTCTATTAAAGAGTACCCGGTTAGAACAACCACAAACTAAGATGCGTATATCCTCTCTCTCTGTGACCGTTTCCGATCCCATTTAGACCACGCCAGGAAATTCAACAAGTCGTACTTTGACGCCACCTTTCGCCAAATTGTTTGTTTATACATTTTTTAGGTAGCAGCTTGCAATCAGCATATGGCATACCAATGCGTTCTTTGCCAGGAAGAATCTACTTTGTCATGCCTTGCCTCGAAAGTTCGTCTGCAATAGAGTTTCCTTCTATGTGCTTATGACCAGGGACCCAAGTGAGGTAAAGTTTGTTCTACTTTGCTATCTCTTGCAGAGATAGGTGGCAGTCTAGCACAATTTTTGAGCAAAACGGGGAAAGAGCACCGAGCTTTGATTGCAGCCTGGCTATCACTAAAAATTAAGAAGTCTCTCCTTAGGATCTCGGTTCCAACCTTCTCTTCAGCCTCCATATTAGCTGAAACCTCCCTCACCTTGGAATACGCTGCAGTACCCTGGTAACCTGAAATAAATTTTGAGAGGAGGGTTTCAAGAGAAGATGCCTTCTCCTACCATACCGTCGAGTTTCGAGGCATATGTATTTATGTCAATGCTATTCACTCCTCCTTTTTTCCCTAAGTAATGTTATTTGAGGTGCGCAGCTCTGCTTGGAAGTTTCAAAGCTTTTAGGGATAACATTTTTTCTTTTAAATAGTTAGAACGTGAATGCCAATTTATGAGATATTGATAACAATGAAAATATTTTAAAACTATCAAATTACTTCATATAAACACATTTTCTTTCATAATTTCTATAGATATGCGATTAGCACGTGTACGTACGAGTGTGTGGTTTGTACTTGATTTCAAAAAATACATAGTCGCATAGCTTTAGGCATTTTTTCAAATTTCCTCAACAGTGGGGGCTAAAATAAATGCAAAATCTTTTTTCTTCATTTAAATACATGTATTAATATTAATATAGATACATACATACATATATGCCGGTACATACTTTGCTTCTGAATTCAATAACTCACTCTTCGTCGGCATGTCAGAGGTATGCAATTATTCCAAATTATTAACTGAATACCTACATACAAATGTAGTATTTAGGTTCCATACAAGCATAATAATTAATTTTTTTATGTAGTGAAAAAATTCAAGAATGCGTGAAAAATGAAGTGTGTAACTTCAACCAATTGCTTTGTTGTAGACAGAAGATGAAGTCATTCTTAAATAAACATACTCAGCAGATTGATGAAAAAATTGTATTTAGTGGTCGGCGACTGTGCTTTCTACGGCTCTCAGTAGCTACTAAAATGTACTTATGTCTATGCACATAATTGAATAAATACATTGACCGTGCATACATATGTACGTATGTATATTTGTACATATGTACACAAAAGTGTTATCGAAATTGAAACCACATAAGTACACCTAGATCTAGACCTATGAAAAGATAACAATTTTTTAATATGCATTCTAGCTTTGCTAAATTTTTTTTTAACCTCAAATAAAAAGATAATACATACTAAATATATATT